>NW_010357589.1:116371-218871 GCF_000414095.1 Morus notabilis
CCCCCCCAAAAAAAGCCAGTGCCCATATTTTTTTTTTGCTTTTTTTTTTTTTTTTTTTTTTTTTGTATATATGTTTTTCTTTCAAGCAAGTTTACAATGGAAAAAATTCAGAAATGTGGAAGTCATTTATAATTAAGGCACAACTAGAAAGTTGATTGTGGTTTGTAAAATATCTATTCGTGATTTCACATCTGCATTATGAAAGAGATGTGAATGACTAATCATCGAATGTGGTACTTTTGGTGATAAATCAACAGCAACATCACAAAAATGAGTTGACAGGTTCAAACAATACCTGCCACCATATGGAAATTACGTCGATGAACGCGATTACTTCTAATGCGAAAGTGTTGAGGACCGCCCATATAACAGTGAGGCCCATGTACATACACAAGAACAGCCATTTAGGAGCAAAGTAGCCTCCATCTTTGTTTGTTCCAGTGCATAACAGAATGATGCTCTGCAGAGTTTGTGATCCTGCATATGCCTTATCAGCCAAGTAAAAGGAGAAACTATTTCATGACAAAACTTTTTCACCTTTAAAAAGATATACAAAAAAAAAAAGATAAAAATCTAAAAAATAAGTTAGTACCTGAGTACCTATGCCAGCAATGAGCCCTATGGCCTCAAGCCAAGCACAACACCATGATGCAAATGGACCCCATTTCGGACCGGCTAAATGAGCAGCCCAGAAGTAGAGAGAACCTGTAGTCTGTTCATATTGCAAAAAGTTTGAAAAACATAAAATGTTCTTTTTTGTTCATCCCAATTTAACTTTTGTTCCATATGTCTAATATGCATTCTTCCAAGAAAACTTGACAAGTCATTCTTGAAATCTTTACACCCTTTGAGGAATTGAGCATGTAAATTAATTTCATATGCCGGACACAAAACTCTATGAATACAATGAATACTTGTTATATAACAGAAAGTCTAATAACAAGAATATATATAGGAATGAAAAGTTACTAACTGGAAAGGAGGAACAAATCTCAGCCATAGCAATTCCCACAAACCATGTGAAGAAGGACACAAGAACCCATCCCCACACCAGAGTTGCAGGCCCTGCATATAAAAGGCTCGAGCCATACAGAGGTGTGATGCCGGTAAAAAGGGTCATTGTCGAAAACGATATTGCGAGAGTCTTGAACAGGTTCTGCAAATAAATTCCAAGAAACTTGTTATAAAAGTAGATATGGAAATAACTAGTAACTTAGCAATTTCAAGATCAAAGAAAGAAAGAATTTTGACCATTTCTCTTCTGAGCTCTTGCTTGTATCCAAGCTCATTAAGCCGCTTCTCCCCAGAATCCATTTCCGGGATTTGCCGGGCCTGATCATCGGAGCAGTCGTACCCCATGGAGAGAAGAATAATACAGTTTCTTGCTTATCTCCAAAAGCACTTGCTCTTTTGCAGAGAAAAATTTTCAGTGAGGGAGATGAGAAATTTAATAAGGTGCTGACAAAATACAGTTCTTGTTTTCAACTAGTAAAAGTCAAAGCATTGTGAAAAAAGTGTAAAGGAAGAAAGTGATATCTATGATTCTGTATAAAACATGTCAAACAGATTGCATATTTGAATTGTCTATGTTAGTTAATGTTTACTCTTAATAAAATGATTTATGTAATCAGACGAGATTTGTTCTCCGGTTTCACACGTAGCTTGTGAGTCTAAATCTGTTGTCCTCATTTTCTTGTGTGGAGGGATATGCATCGGCGGAAAGATAACAGATCTTAATTCGTATATTATAGCCCTGCATACATATAAATGCCTGTGGACATGACGCTATTGCACGTTTACATTTCAAAGTTTGACTTTCTTTATTATTTGAATAAAATTATTTGGCCGACGTGATGATCCATTGTGCTACGTATACAAAAATAAAAAAAAATAAAAAAAAATAGCTCTTTATTTTCTTCACAATTAATTAGATTATTTGAACTGCTGTTATGAAGGGCTGCCTTTGTCTTATTTTATTTTGATACTTGACATTTATTTTTAAAGGTCTAGTTATCCTAAGATTTATGAAGTGTGTAGTTTTGATCTCCTAGTTAATCTATTTTTAAACAGAATCTAACACGGCAATTGCACGAGAGTATTTTAAAACAAAGAAAATAATAAAAGAAAATTTCAAAAAAATATCTACAAAGAAAAAAAAAAATTGATCTGTAATAAAAGAACAAAATTTGTCACTAGTCTAAATATGGTTTTCTTTTTTATTTTCTGAATATTTTTTTTACATCTATTTGTTTTTTTAAACCATTTTATTTTGATCCCTCTCAAGACCGTCACATGCTAAATTTATGAATAGTCCCTGAATTTATTTATTTCTTTAGAATTAGTCATCGTAGTTGATTTTGTCCTATAAACGGTTATTGAATTTAAAAAGTGTCTCATAAATGGTGTTTCTATTAAATTTTAGATGAAAACCGTTAATCTTATATTAAACTATCTTTTCTCTTTATAAATAGTCCATACGTTAAAAGCTATACTTAATTTAGTCACTAAACTAAAACGAAATAATAATAATATGCCAAGATCAGTTGTAATAAATGTAGTCCCTGGATTAAAATTAAAATGTGATTCTACTCACACCCATTAAATTTCTAAATAACTCCACATAAATAAAAATATTTTTATTTTTTTACATATATAAAAAAATATAAACTGATCATGCGATACGCTTTGGTTTATTGTGGACTGCGGTTCTTTAGGGAATTTTTTTTTCCCTTAATTTGGTGTTGAAAGATTCCGACAGATAGGTAATATATTTACGAGCATTGTCTTGTTAGTTGAATTTTGAATGTATTAGGTTTCAACGTTTTGTTTCGTTTTGAATCAAATTTGTTTGTAAGTTTGATTTTTTTACAGAATTTTTTTAACTAAGAAAATTTAAAAAAAAAAAAAAAAAAGAAGCAAAAAAAATTGAAGTGTTAGATTAGGAATATAAAAGGGTAACAATGGGTATAATACAAAGATATTTATAAAAGTATACATTTCTAAAGATTATTATCGGACATGTTCTCATATTTAATGTTTTTCATCTATTTATTTAAAAAAGAAAATGCTTTAGGCATTATTTTTTGTTTAGAGACTAAATTTAGTACAACTTTTTATATAGAGATTATTTTTAAAAAAAGAAAATAATTTAGAGACCTTTTACGAGAAAGTTTTAACAATTTTCATCCATAATTTAATAGAAGAATCATTTATAAGATTTTTTTTTTTTTTTGAGTTCAGAAATTACTTATAAGACAAAATTGACTTCATAGACTAATTCTAAAGAAACAAAAGAATTCAGAGACTATTCATGAATTTATTCCTTAAAAATAAATAATTTATGGACCGAAAGGTCAAAACTATAGATATTTTATGAATCTCAAGACAGCTGGATGTAAAATAATTATCATAACTTACAATGAGATAAGTGCACAAGTCATGGGTATAAATAATCCTTAATTTGAATGATCCAATATCGACCAATTCTTATTACATGATGAAGGACAACAAGTAAGAAATGAGACGTAATAAAGTCACAACTAATTTTCTCATAAAAAAAAAGAATAAAATGTAGATGAAATTTATATGAGACTTAAAATAGCTGACTTGCGTTTGGTTCATGGATTCAAACCATGTGATTAGAACCATTTTCGATTTACGTATATTTTTTGTGAGAGAAAATACTGTAGCGAATCACGAACCATGATTCGAATCAGGAAACAAATCTAGGTACCAAACGGACTCGCCCGTTCACTTCGCTGATTCGAATTTAGAATTCGAGTTTTTCTACAATAAAAAGCTCTCACAAACAATCACATCTAACTTTTTTGCTACAGTAAAAAGCTCTCACATAAAGTCACATCTCAACTCAAATTCTAAACTCGAATCAGCGAAGTGAACAGTTCTAATCAGTAATAACGAGAACGTCTAAAATACTAACCGTTCATTTTGCTTATTCGAGTTTAGAATTCAAGTTTTGCTACAGTAAAAATCTCTCACAAACAATCACATCTAACTTTTTTACTACAGTAAAAAGTTCTCACATAAAATCATATCTCAACTCGAATTAAAAACTTGAATCAGCGAATTAAACGGGCCCTTTCGGAACAAAAGCCATCAGATTTCACTATCGCCAACATCCTTCTTTAACTGAGAGACAAGAGACCATCTTCTCCAATGTTTTTTTTTTGGGGAAATCTAGAAGAATGCACCTCCATTAAGGACTATAAAGATTTATATCCTTTTATAAATGTTACAGTTTCTACTCCTAATTTATTCATTTACTAGTTTATTTAAGATGACCAATTCCAAATTCTAAAATAAGGGCACAAAACTAAATTGAGTTGAGTTAAAGGGGTATATGTCCTAATTTCTCTCTTGTTTTTATGCTTGATTGGGCATTATTTTCATCAGGTTTTGGTCAACGGAAATCTTCAATAATCTCCAAAGCTTTCTTCACATTAACGTCATTTTAAGTAGTCAACATTGTCCATGATTAACAAATAACTAATGTCTATAACGTCTATTCTTAGCTATATCCATGGACCATGGCTAGTGATTATATGGACATTGTTAAACTAATTATGGTCATTGCGTAGAAATTTGTTTATATGGACTTTAAGAATTTCTAAAGGTAAAACTGTACATAAATTTGTTTTCTTTGACTAAACAAAAAAAAAAGGAAAGAAATTGTGACAAGTAATTGACATTAGAATTTAACTTGGTCAGTACCAACTTAGCACCTTTATATGCTACGTGCACATATTCTCGTAAAACTGTCTATACCCAAAAAGGTGATAATGCCAAATTGACAAAGCCCTTTTAAATTAGCTATGGAAAATGGGTTAGTTGCAAAATTTAACACTTTTAAGGAGTGATTTGTCAGAACACGAAAAGTAGAAGGGTAAAGTGCAAAAAAAATTGACCAAGACACGATCATTTCCAACGCCAATTTAAACGGCGTTATCAATTTCTATCATGTTGCAATAGTATGATTCTCCTCCGTGGAGTTGATTATAAAAATTTAAAGTTCAGGACCAATATAGATCTTTGCCATATACCAATCCGTTGACCTTTAAATTTCGAGGGAAAAAGGGATAACTTGGAGTAATATTGACCACTTAAGCTGTATGGACTACAATGTACAGCATCATCTAGATTTTTTTTATTTTTTAATCCAAATTTTAATAATTCCTAATATGATGCTATACTAGAACTGTAAATTTAGGTCAGATCAAACGAGTCGGTCCGAAACCTACCATTATTAGCCCGGGTCTGCCCGACCGGATCTTAAATCTTCTAAGTTTAAGGTCGAGTTGGGCCGACCTTCTCTCTTTTAAGACAGACTCATAATTTTAAAAAATATTTTAAAAATATCTAATAAAATTCCAGACCGAGCTGGACTTACTTAAAACTTTTTTAACTTAAAACTAGACTGAGCCGACTCTCTCTCTTTTAGACACAATTTAATTTGGCCCGAAATTTTCTTTTAGACCTCTAAGCCCAAACTTACACCTCTATCATATACAGCCCAAGTATCCTCTTTTTTATATCAATAAAATAAAATGTCAGAAATAAACTAATGATATGTATTCATTTTTATTTTTTAATCCAAATTCTAGATTCCTCATATGGGCTGGGTTTGGTAGAGATTTTAGGAGCCTAAAATCAATTCTCTACTTAACTAAAGTTGTTTTGTGTATTTGGTAAAAATCTTAAAGTGCTTCTTAAAGAATTTGTGGAATTTGGAGCCTCTGCTTCTAATTGTAGATTGTGTGGGAATCTACAATGGGATCATTAATGAAATTTTCATTATTCCCAAAATAATCCCGCTGAATCAAAAAAATTCCCTCAGCCAAAATTTTTTTTTTTGCTCGATCGGTGGTGTTTCCTCTCTCGGACTGCCTGTGCTCTCTCTCGGCCAAAGAGCTCTCTTGCCTGTTTCTCTTTCTTCTCTCCATGTTCTCTCGGACTCCCTCTCTCCGTTTTCGTTTGGTTGCTCCTGTGATTGTCGGCTAGGCGGAGTCTCTCCTCTCTCTCTGTTCTCTCGGTGTTGGTGGGTTTGTTCTCGTTAGGGTTTCTGCGATTTTGTCGTTGGCTGAGTAAATCTGCCGGTTGGAGCTCATCCTAACGCAATAGCCTCTGTAAGTACTCCATTGAGCTTTTTTTTGAATGTTGATTTGGTTGTGTTCTATGGGTTGATGGATTTTTTATAAAAAATTTTTATTTCTCTGTTATGTAACCCCTTTGTTTTGATCGAATTTTGACTCAAATTAATGGGTATTCACATACTTGGATTATAGTATAGGTTATGATTATTTAAGCATTTGAATCTTTCGTGCATATTGTTTCAGAAACGGTAAAGAAATTTTTTTTTTCCTCTCCTCTGTGAAGAAAAACCGGTGGCTAACCCTTTACCTTGAATCAGCTTTCAACTTGTTTACTTGTTGATTTCCTTTGTAACTTGTTGACTTCTGCTGTAAAAATTCCTGCCTCAGACATGTTTCTTTTTTTTTTTCAATTTTTTTTATGATGATTATGAGGATGATCAAACTCTCTCACAAAGTAAAGATGTGGTGATGTTTTATGTATGTGTAATTGTGATGATAGTTTGATTTGGAATTAGCTAGCTAGTTGTGTCACTAGTGGTGGTGAATGGTATTTAGTTTGGGAAGGGGAAATATGAAAAGAAAGATGAGAGGGAGTTTGTGGGATCCATATGCTTATTCTGTCTCTTCTCCAAAGGGAATAATGGAATATAACAGATTTACAGGAAGTTGGAATACCTGGAGAGATTAAATGAGGCGTTTGAAATGATTGAGAGCATTCGGAAGCTAGTTAAGGGTTCAAGCTAGCTACAAAGTATGTAAAACAAAATTAAAGCAAACTTTGATTTTTTACAGCCACGTTTTTAAGAAAGAAGAGTGTACCATTAGCTTTGCAAGTAGATAACATTCCAAGTAGATAACATTAGCTTTGCTCTTAATGTAATCCACCTGACACACATTAGCTTAGCACCTTTCATATTGAAGCAAAAACTGCAATTGTGTCAATTTACACATTAGCTTGAATTACATCATTGATGAGTGTACCAATGTAAAATTAGAAAGAAGAGGAAAGAAACCGTGGATGGTTAGGTTGTGGTATTTTCATTTTAGAGGCTTGAGAAACAAGAAAAATAGCTTGAGGTTTTTGGATTGTGCGTTTCGAAAAGAAAGCGTAACTTACACGTGGTTTAGCTATTCTTGTGCACAAGAACAGGGATGGTAGTTCTGTTTCTTTATTCTATTGGTAGCAAACAAATATTGAGTATTGCTTCTTAGGTTTGTTTATTAGTTGAAGTTTTTGTCTTGATAATGATTTACCCGTGTTTATTGATTGTTTTGATGGTAATGTCAATTCGTGTTTATTGATTGTTTTGATGGTAAAATCAGTTCGTGATCTTGTTTTTCACTAGTTCCTGTGGCCTGCTTGGATAGTTGCTTATCCCTTTTTTAGTTTGTTGAGAGCGATTTGTTCTTCTTGTTCTTGTTCTTTAAAATCATCAAGGTTGTCTTGAAGAACAAGAACCAAGTTGTCATTGTAGTGTCATACTTAATGTTGTGTTCTATGCCTCAGGACATCATTCTGGTTAAAGGTCTAAAGCTCGACGGCATCCAAGTTGGAATATATTCTCTCCATTGCTTACCCTTGAAGCTGCTTGGTTCAGAAGGATCGCCAGCAAGTTGCATTCTCATCAGATGAAGTCCTTTTTTCTTTCCCTTTTGTGTGTAAAGTCAAAACATTACAATTAGTCTTTCTTCACACTCTTAAATTTCAAAATGTCATTTGGAATTGTCCTTGCCATGTGCCATAAGTGGGTTTATTCTAATGTTGTAGTTTTTTTAACCCTTGTTTCATCTTTTCAGTACGTGTATATATAACAATAATTTGAATGTTCTATCAATCATTTGACGGCCTTTTAACATCGTCTAGAGAATTTCTTGTTCAGAGGATAGTAGTACACAGTGTAAATTGATACTTGTATAGATTTGGAATGTACATTTTTGTTGTATAGGTTCATTACTCATTAATGTTTCTTTTAGTTGTAATTATTTTTTTTAGTTGTAATTATATTGTGAATGAAGAAATAAAAAAAAATAATTATCATAAATTTATTGTTAGAAAACTCAAAATCATAGCATTATTTTTTTTTTTAAGTTAAACAAGTATTTCTAAATACCAAAAACAAATATACATATTTAAGTTTTATACCACGTCTATTTTGGTCATTTTACATACACAGCAATTCAACTTCAAAACTTTCCAAACGCTATTACGCTGATTTTGAAACCAGCACAGCTAGTATAATTACAGTTTATCAAACACTCAACTGCTTCTAACTCAAAATCATAGCATTATTTTTTTTTTAAGTTAAACAAGTATTTCTAAATACAAAAAACAAATATACATATTTAAGTTTTATACCACGTCTATTTTGGTCATTTTACATACACAGCAATTCAACTTCAAAACTTTCCAAACGCTATTACGTTGATTTTGAAACCAGCACAGCTAGTATAATTACAGTTTATCAAACACTCAACTGCTTCTTTCTTTAACACAACTAAAAGTAGTTTTTTTCAAAATTCATAGTACTATCAAACTAAGCCATGATCTCATACAGTCTAAGTGTCCCTTTTTTTATATCAACAAAATAAAAAGAGTTTCATACGCTTTAATAAAAAAAATGAACTATTAATAATTTTTTATTTTTTTTATCTATTTTTGTGATTTTAATTTTAATTGTCACTATTAATAAAAAGACCTATCAGAAAAAGTCTAATAAAATTTGTCAGAGATAAACTAATGATATCGATATATTAATGTACAACATAAAAGATCAGGCACATTATATACCCTTCTATATTGAATTCAAAATTTTCCAGCTCAGACCAATCGTTACACCACAATTAAGCACACGGTGAGATGTTTCAAGAAAACGCAAACAATGAGCCTTTATATACTTGTTTAATATATTATTAGGATTATTATTATTTGTACTCTTGAATTTTAAAAATTCTCACTTTATCCTTTTAACTTTAAACTTCCCTCACGTAAGCCCTTTTGTTATAATTTTTATTAAAATCGGGCAGAAAACATGGGGATTTAACTGTGACTATTTAATTTTTATCTATTTGTTTTTAACAGAAATTCAAACAGAAAAATTACATGACTGTATTACTCTTTTTTTAATTATTTTTTACATAAATTACAATAGAATGAATTAAATAAGAATAATTCAAAATTTAAAAGATAAAATAAGAATTTTTAGAGTTTAAAAGATAAATTAAGAATCATCTTAAAGTTTAGAAAGTACCAATAATAATAATCCTAAAGGAAGACATAGTTGTCTTTTCGAACCTAATACATTACAAAGATGCTATTTTCTTCTTTTTCTTCTCCTGCACAGCTGGTCTTCTTGCTCCCATTGTTATTGCAGAATTACCTCCCTAAAAATGCTGCTACTTTCTCCTCCATCAAGTTATAGCAATTGTAAGGATATTTATGGTTGTTTAAATAATTATGAGAAGGTATTTTTCATATTACAAAGAACTCATAAACGCTCAGAACCCATTCCTTGCCAATTAAAAAGGAGAATCAACCTTTCTGGTCCAGTTTTGGGTGAAAATTCTGAAGAATTGCCCCTTTCTTTTTTCAAAAAAAAAAAAAAAAAAAAAAAAAAAAAAAAAAGAACAGGCTCGGCTCCAAATTATTAAGGAAGTGATTTGAGGCGCTAAAAAATAATACCAAACTGTCTTTGATGGGCGAGTTTGGTATGCTTTTGAAGACTCCGAAAGTCTTTTACGACGTAAGAGAAATGCTAGCATCACTATTTTTGTCACTCTCTGCATTAACTGTTTGACACGTGGACTTTACTATCTCATTTTCTATTTAAATAATTACACATCATATTAATAGAGTCTACATGTCAAATACTGAATGTAAAAAGTGATAAAGAAAGTGATAGGAAAAGTGATGCTAACATTTCTCTTCGAGATAATACGCTGAAAGACTGAAAATAGTGTTTGGTAAGAAAGTGTCTAGAAATACTTTGCACATATACTAATGTACTTTTACAGTTACTGATCCCAGGGGCGTGTATAAGCACCCATACGCATATAGGCATGGATACACGCCCCGGATCCACACTGGCGCAGGACAACAGGAAAGAAAGAGAAAATGTAGAAGAGAAAAAAGAAAAGAAAAGAGAGCGTTCATAATTTGCAGAGAGAGAGAGAGAGAGAAATGGAGAGTGACTATAAGAAAGATTCTATCAAGTCTTACGTTTAATGACAATCTTTAGACCTATTTGTAAAAAGAAAATAACGAGAAAAAGAAACTAAACAAATAGAAAAGTAGACTAATAAATAACGAAAACTACCCAAACTACCAATTTTAAAGAGAAATGTACTAAAATGGTTTGGGAAACTCAAACTGTAACAAAGCATTACAAAGTGACTTAAAAAAACACTTTCTATTTTCATTTATTCTGATCTGTTTCAAGCTATTCTCGTTCGTCGTCACACACTTAATCTGGTGTCTTGGCAACAAAGTATTCCTTATTTTATCTTATTTTATTCATGCATATACTTATTTAATTACTCTGCTACTTCCTTTCTAAAAAACTCTTGGTGATAATCTAGCCTAAAGTTAAAGTTATGCCATCAACTGATAAGAAAAGTAGAGTAAATTTGTTCGATAAGTGGTTTAAAAATGCCTCTACCTTGGCCAATGAGCTTCCAAAATCCTTGCTTAAATATGAATCTAGACAAGTTGCAGAGGAACAAAGCATGGTCATGGCTTGTGATAGATCACGCAAATCCACTGCATCTTATATCAGGGGAGCTGAATCAAATGAATGAAGAACTTGCTCCAATATCATTCTTATATGGTCATTGAGTGGATTCTCGGGTTTGTCTGAGTGAGAGATATTTAGGAGGTAAAGCTTCTTTGAGGCAACAAATGCTGCTGTAAAGATCCTCTTCATGCCTCCCCTAGTGCTGTCAACCTTGTACTCAAACTCATACACTTGCAGGCCTTCGCGCCCTGATCTTTCCGCAACGTCAATCACCTCAGCCTCTTTTGTACTCTCCTATAAAATAGACAAACTTTTTATCGGAGCGATACCTTTGAACTCTCCAAGAAAAAAAAGACAAAATATAGCGAGAGAGAGAGCAAAAGACCAAAAAAAAAAAAAAGAAAACAACTACGGCAAGCTCAAGCCAATATCAGTCAGTGAAACTTTCTTATCAGAAGGTAGAAACAGCTCAGCATAACTGACAAGCTTGCATATATTCAATTGTTTCCTGAGCACAAGATTTTGAGTTTCAAAATCCACCAACAATGGCCTTAAAAGTGGTAGTAGGGATTGTAATTATAATATGTTGTGTGCTATGCCCAAAAAGAAAAAAAGAAAAAAAAAGAGATGTTAATTGAGTTCTTATATTGTACATGTACTCAAAAACATTCATAACCGTTTCAGTATTGTTGGATTTGGTTAGGAACCTATATAGGTTGAGTGACTAAACTTGATTCTACAAGGCTATGACTATAAATGATGTCCATGATGATGGATCTGATCTTTGGTCTTTAAATAACTGAAAGATATTAGTCAAACGACCAAACCTGGACAGAGTCTAGCTTTTGTTTGATATTTTCCCTCTACAGCCATTTACTGTTCTTTTTGGACATTGATGAGCTTGTTATTGTCATATGATATAAAAGAATCATTGTTTGTTGGAGAAAAGTATGAATTATCAATTAAATGGTAGCATTTGAGTCGCCTTGCATTACAGTGACTTGACAGCAACAAGGGACATCCTAGTCTACCAGTTACTACAGAGCACTAAACTATCTGTATGCAACCAAGATACGAAGCATGTACTTCAGAATCCCGATTATGTTTTTCATTCCAAAACAAATCATAAGAAATCTACGCAAATCTTGTGGCCTTAATGCTAATTGACTTGAAATATTACTCTTTTGTGCTCATCCATCACTTCAGTAAAGCTTTAGAGCATCAGAAAGACATTCCACAAACTCAAAGCTAACACAGATAAGTTAATTTCTCAATGATACTGCTTTTCAAAGGGACTGGATGGAATTAGACTAGGACTGAAACTTTAACTTAAATCCAAGATATCTTGGATTTCAAATACGCCAATAAAGAAAGATAAGGAAAATTTTCAGCTGTGATTGGAGTTGGTAGAGCATGACTCGAGGTATCCATCGGTAGAAACCGGCTCCAATCATTTCTTGATCTTTGAAATCAATTTATCGGGCTTTCGTGCAAAGTTGTTATCATGCTAGATGAAAGCTCAGTAAGGAGGTTTGCGAGAATCTCATCACTCTCCCCAGATGCACCACTCAATCCTTCTGAACTTTGAAACGTCTACGAAAATGCCTCTTCCATCGCAATTCCATCAATTTCTGCTGGCATGCCACTAAATTTACAATATGAATATCTAAATTTCCAATTTCAGCGGGAATTGACGGGATTGTGATGAAAGAGGCATTTCTGCAGACGTTTCAAAGCTTGAGGAGGACGAGTAGTCCGTTTCGAAGTGCATTGTCCAGATGACATTGGTAACATAAATCGAGGGACATTGTTCTAAAATATCCCTTTGAATTCCTAATTGTCTCTAAATAACAACTGACCCCATAAAGTACCAGAACTGATGACAGTTTTAGACAATGGCTATTGATAGGGGAATTCCAACAAGCAATTACCTTGCGCCTTTCGGCTTGAATAAGCTTATCAGCCACAAATTCAGGACTCCCAAACTCCCGGAGATTGGAAAGCCGAACCGGGTTCACCACGACCCCGACATTGTTGCTCCCCTTGTTAGCCTCTTCAAATAGAACAGTCGCCCCTGCTTTATCAACCTAGTAATATCATCCATAACCAACCAATTACTAAGCACATAAATGATTAATACTAATAATAGTTACTATTATTATAAAAGTAGAGAGAGGAAAGCAATACCTTAATCCAAGAGGAAGGCCTGAGAAGAGTGAAACCCTCATTGGAATCCGTGTATCTCTCGAGCTCAAGCTCTTCCGCAGAAAAGGAGTTTGGCAAGTATGGGGAAAACCCATTTAGAACTAAGGCCAGAGATGAGAGGCAGAGCTCTCTCTTGCCCAAAAGAGGCCATGTTTGAGGGTCATAACTGTGGCGTCTGTGGTTCAGAGATGCTTGGGGGTGTGGATTTGGGGAGAGAGTTTTGGGAGAAGGGAATGTGGGTAAGACGAAGGAACACCATGTCTGTAGAGCCATTTATTTACGGATGAAAATGGAGAAATATCCATGCAAATATGGATATCCAAGGGCATGTCTGTAAAATTCAACCAATATATGCGTGTCCTAAACATAGCAAGAAAAATGTCTAAAAACACCACTAGTATTAAGCAACCTCACTAATAAAAATTAAACCTTATTTGTGATTCTTACATTGTAAAATTCACTTTCTAGTAGTGGCTCGTTATAACAGTGTTTAAATAAGAAATATGAAAATGTTGAGAGACAGAGGTCCCGTTCATTTCACTAATTCGAGTTTAAAATTTAAATTTTGTTACAATAAAAAGCTTTCAGAAACAGTCACATCTAATTTTTTTGTTACAGTAAAAAACTCTCACATAAAGTCACATCTCAACTCGAATTAAAAACTCGAATCAGTGAACTAAACGGACCATCAATGTTTCACAGGAAACTTGTTTTCTAGTTTTAGTAACATTATTTTAGTCTATAGAACCCTCATTTTGTCCTGCTGTTACTTATAACCAATTTCTTGATACTTATAAATGTATTGCATCTTAGGTTTCTCAAATTTCTGGATCATGACATCCTATTTTACTCCGCTCCTTGGTCCAAAGCTATCATTGTCGGAGGTTAGTTTTAAACAAAGTTTTCAACGTTTATTTACTACATTAAATCTGTATTCCTCAAGTCTGCATGCTCATCGTTTTATGGTAACTACGTTTCTTCTCATGATTTAGTGCTTTGATTAAAGCAATTTTGGAGCTAACAAAGAGGCTATGCACTATCTAATGTTACTTTTTTATTGTACATTTCATCGCTGTTATCCATTTATGTAATTGCAGATTGATTTTGAAAGACTAATTATTAGAGTTTTGAGGGGAGATGAGAAGAAAAATAAGGGAGAAAAATTACACTTTGGCCCGTTCACTTCGTAGATTCGAGTTTTCGATTCGAGCTGAGATGTGATATTTTCTGAGAGCTTTTTACTGTAGCAGAAAAAGTTAGATGTGACATTTTTTTAGAGCTTTTAACTGTATAAACCTAAAACTAAAAACTCGAATCGGTGAAATGAACGAGGCCTTTATATGGTGTTGAGCTTTCATCTTAAAAGATTAACCTGCTTAAGTGGGTTGACTCAATATTTTTATATAACTGTGATTATGTTTATATTTAAACGATATGGAACTAAGACATTTTACTCTTAACACGCTCACACAAAATAATACTTTGTTAAGAATCACCAATCTTACATTTTGATGGATCGACTCAACTCGTTTGAGTAATGAGCTCGGATACCATAAGGAAGAACTTGCAAACAAATACAAAACTAAATGCAAACAAATACTAATCTCAACTTTTTTTTTTCTTTAATCTCGTATCTCGTCTTTCATGAAAAACTTGCAAGTCCCATGGGCCACAAGGGATTGGGCCATGGGCCAAGGCCAATTTTGATGTTGGAAGTTAATATTTTTCAGATTTTACTGTACGTTGACGTTCGTTTGCAAGTTTTAGGATGATAAAATTTGTTATCATCGGGTGCTTGGCGATTCTTTTCTTATTTATATATTTGGTGCAGGAAAATGTAAATTATTATTACGGTTTTTAAAATTTTTTTTATTTATGAGACATCGTTTCAATATTGTGAGAGCAGCAACAAATAATAATTTTTAAACACCACTGATACAAAAATGTGCTTTCAACTATATTAAAAACACAGAAAAGCTTCTCTTATCTATCTTCTGAATTATTATTAATAAAAAAAAAGAACTAATTTAGACCCCACTTATTTAATAGATGACGTTGAAAGGATAAATAGTCATAATCCCAAAAAACGACATCTAAAATGATACTTTTAGACCCCGTTCACTTCGCTGATTCGAGTTTAGAATTCAAGTTGATATGTGACTGTATGTGAGAGCTTTTTACTGTAGCAAAAAAATTAGATATGATTGTTTGTGAGAGCTTTTTACTGTAGAAAAACTCGAATTCTAAACTCGCATTAACGAAGTGAACGGGGCCTTAGTAGTTAACATAACCGTGTACGGAATTAGAATGGACGCATTCAGCGCAGTTATCATGATTTTTTTTTCTCTCTTTATTAATTGAATGATAATTATTTATTTTTTTAATAGAGTGATATAAATAATAATTTTTTTATTATTTTCAGTGGTATTTCTGAATTTTTTTCTCAATAGATCCACGTTGAAATCCAACAAATTCATATCAGAAGTTCTGAATTAATATTTATGTCATTTTAAATAATTAAGGGTTATCATGATATTTTTTTCCTCTCTTTATTAATTGAATAATAATTATTTATTTTTTAATAGAGTGATATAAATAATAATTTTTTTATTATTTTCAGTGGTATTTCTGAATTTTTTTCTCAATAGATCCACGTTGAAATCCAACAAATTCATATCAGAAGTTCTCTTGAATTCATCTTTATATTATCCAAAATTACAAAAATATTTTTTAACGCTGTCAAACTTAAAATTTTTTTTAATCAGGTACAATTTTTTTTTTTTTTTTTTACCAAAGGTAGGACATTGGAGTGAAAAAAGATGGCCTCTGTGTGCGCTGGCCAATTAAGAAACCCGACATTCATTAACATATTCATGGATTCGGTCAAATTGGCTTCATTGACTTTTTTTTCTTCCCTTTATTGAAGTTGGTAAGCGCATGGGATCTACAGGTTTTACATAATTAGAGAGTTTGGCCGTGCAAATAAAGGGGGAGTTTGGCATTACTTTGTTGTTAAAAATTTTTAATCTTGCCGTGCTATTAGTAGTAAATTGTTGTGATTAGAAGTATATAGATGTGTGATAAATATTTTTACAAAATTATTGTGAATATCATAAATAAAAATTGAAGTGTTTGGTAAATTGTATATAAAATTATTTGTGAAGATATATAATGATAAAAATAAACATATTTTAGCACACATATAAAAAGTGTAACTTTAATTTTATTAATTAAAATGCTCTTAAAAATAAATTACTTATTTTCAAGGAGAAAAATTATTCATCTATTAAATTTTTTATTTATTGTTGTTATTTTTATACATTATGATAATTATTAAAAAAAAATTGAATAAAATTCCGCATAGCATATTTATCAAAGATATTTAATTTTAAAGTAACTATGTTAAAAAATATATATTTTTTAATTTGCATGGAAAAAGTCAAATAAGTAGAATGAGAATTAAGTTTTGTTATTGAGGCTGTCTTAATAAATTTGGACAATAACATCACAAGCTGCTATGTAAAAGTAATCCTTGATATATTTCTCAGATTCTGCTGCTTGACAACATATTTTAGAAGTTGCTAAATAAAAACAGAGAATTTACCAAAGACTCTAAGAGCATCTCCAATGCAATGCCATAATTAATGCGCTAATTGCAAATTTAGCATTTGAGTGTAAAAAATATTCTCTAATACAATGCTATTTGTTGTGTCAAATTTCTCATATGTTATACTTAATAGAAATATGATAAATTTGACATTTGATTATTATTGATTGAAATGTTTACTTTTCGTATAATCATTGTAATTTTTACATTTTCTAATTATTTTAAAAATAAAAGTTTACTTCTGCAACTTTCAAAACTTAAGTGCTTAATATTATGTATTATAGCAAAAATAAAAATAACACACCAGGCCATATCATACTTTTTAATGCTAAATACGCAATTGATATTAACATTCACATTGGAAATGGTCTAACTTATTATTAACTTCTTAAAAAAGGTAAGAAATAGAAGTAGCCTCTGAAGGCAGAAACGGGCAATCTTTGCACGTAAACTAATGAATCAATACCATAACAATGAGAGCAGTACTACAGAAAAGAATTCTCAGTTGACTTTCTTTCACACATATGCCTTATTCCATGTTTATTTATTTTTGAGAAATCGTGAAGAAGTAAAAGAGAGGAGTTTTGATTTAAATTTGCATGCCAACCAATTAGAAGACCCAGTAATATTAATACTAGTACGGCGCACGACTACGCGTATCGATCGAAGACAAAATCATAACATCCATGCTCCGCTATAAATTGATCAGCTCTAACTTTGTTTCTTCATTATCAATCCACATTTTTATCCTTAATTCTCATTTGATCAATTCGTTCCTCAATATTGACGACCGATTTTAAAACTCCCTCTACGAGTACGAAAACTTACTATTTTCACTAGTAATTCTGATAAATATGGCTTTGCCCATCAAAGGCTGTTCTCTAACATGCGCTGTTGCATTATTCTTGATGCTTTTGAGTACAACTACTCATTGCACAACTTCGATTCGAAGAGCTATTTCGGCGGAACGTCGAATGGCGGCTTCTCTCATTCGCCTTCATTTCCATGATTGCTTTGTCCAGGTATTTTAATTTACTTAAACAAAAAAGTCTAAAAAAAAAATGTTGCTGCATGCCGGTTTTATTCTTTAATATATTTGTTTTCACTTTTTTTTTTTTCTTATTTTATCTATGAAACTATATTTGTGTCGTGTACGTTTTTAATTTTTTATTTTTTTTCCCTGTAGGGCTGTGATGCGTCAATTTTACTTGAGGATTCAGCTTCTATCAAAAGCGAAGTGAACGCAGGTCAAAATAAGGATTCCGTCAGAGGTTTTGACGTCATAGAAAATGCAAAGAAAGAGGTGGAGAGCATATGTCCTGGGATTGTATCTTGTGCTGATATTCTTGCAGTAGCATCTCGTGATGCATCAGTCGCTGTAAGTATAACAATATACACACACAATACATGCATGCGCAAACATTTTACGTAAAAATATGTCAACACAACATGACTTGAAACATTAAAGTTAATAAAACAATCTCTAAAGAAAGAGAAGAGAGAGAGAGAGAGAGAGATTTGTTATAAAGTATGAAAAGGATTATTAATGGGATTCAATTTTTAACAGCCAAAATCATTGAATATAAAGTACGATAATTGATGGAATATAATGAAGATCTAATGGAACAGTAACTGGAAAGTACTTTTCATATCCTCCTAAATATTACGAAAGAATGTAATCAAGGATTTAGGCACAGACACACATAAACTAGGAAAAAAAAAATCATACCAAATTACAGTACTGGACACCCGACTCAAAATTCAATGAGTTCCCTCTCTTCTTTATCGTCGAACAGGATGCATCAACTCAACTCTACACAAATTGGTCAAGCTGACATCATTTTAAAGACATGGTAGCCTTATCAGGTTTGTAGCAACTACCTTTGTTACTTGTTACTACCTCATTGTATATTGTAAATTAATTAAAGTAATAGATACTCATGATCATAATACATACTCATGATCATAATAACTGGAATTAAAATAAAATTCATCATGAGCAATAAAACTCGATATAAAGTAGCAAGTTTGATCAGATGGATGAACTATATACACATTGTTGCATGGGGCATATGCCCTCACTTGAATTTTAACAATATTTATTTTTTTAGTCCTAATCTTTTTTTTTTTAAAAGTTTTAGTTATATGTCCAATTCAATTAAGAAAAATTTTAATAGTAATAGAAATATATAACTATGTTGTTGGGTTAAAACTTTCATCTAATACGTAGCATGGCTCTGTTAAATATATTGTAGGTTCACATACAATTGGACAAGCTCGATGTGTGACATTTCGTGGTAGAGTAAACAACAACACAAGTGACATCGATGCTGGTTTTGCCAGCACTCGTAGACGTCGCTGCCCCGCCGATGTTGGCACCACTTGATCTGGTGACACCTAACCAATTGGACAACAACTACTTCAAGAATTTGATTCAGAAAAAAAGTCTTCTTCAATCAGATCAAATCCTCTATAGTGGAGCACCAACAAAGGATATTGTGACCGAGTATAGCAAGAGCCGTTCAACCTTTAGCTCCGATTTTGCATCAGCCATGGTTAAAATGGGGGATATTGAACCTCTGAATGGTTCTGCTGGGGGGATAAGAAAGATTTGTAAAGTTGTGAACTAAAATTTAATTCAATGGTTAAGTTGATTCGTTGATTCAAAATGTACGTATAACTATTTATGATTTTAGTATCTATCGAAGTTCAGTGTGTTTGTAACAAAATTCATGACGCTTAATGTATGTACTCGCTTTAGCAAACAGTGATATATAGCAATTGTAAACATGTTAAAATAATTCATATTTTGAAGTCGGTTAATTCTTTTGATATCATCTTTACTAATTGGGAGAAAATGTGAAAAGGATATGAACATGAAAACCTCCAACATGCAAAAATGAAAAATAAATTAAAAAAAAAGATTAGTGGTACAGAAACAAACTGAAATCATGGAAAATATTTTTTTTTTTTCAAAAAACGAAAAATAAATAGCACTTAAAAATACTTGAAATAACATATTTTGTGCATAAATAATTTATTTACTTTAATAAATAAGTCATTTACTTTTCGTAAAGAAACTATTTACACAGTAAATCTGTGATTTACTTTAAACATTAAAAAACGCTCTATTTACTTGAGAAAATTCAAAAGAAAAATATTGTTTATCTCTTTCTTCTGGAAATAAGTACGTATTTTATATTGACCAAGCTTAAGACTAAATTCCCGTAAAAGAAAAGCTTAAACTAATTTTAATGTAATTAGCTACCATTTGACGTAATAATTTGGTTCTTGACCATTTACTCTTTTTAATTAATTAGTGGCATCTAAGTTGGACCCATCAATCAACGTTTCTCTCATTTAAGGAAAAAAAAAATGACTTTTTGACGTTCATAATGATGTTTTTTTTTTTTCTCCCTTTTGTCTGATTAAACTGTAATTTCATAAAGAATTGTCTCGGTTAATAAAGTTACAACTTTAGTATTTCTGTTAATAAAAAGTCAAGTTTCCTAATGGTTTTAAAAATGTGAGTTACATGACTCATATGCACAAAACAATATGAGGGGACCATGATAATGCGGGGGTTATAAGCTATGGCGATACTTAGGGATAAAACGATGAAATATTTGTGATTTTTTGGATTGAAGTTTTTCGAACTTTTAAAGTCTACTTCATTTAAATTTATTTAATTTCACTTTATTAAGCAATCATGTGAACGGTGCGTGTTTTAAACAATTAAAAACCAACTTTTAATTGAGGGAAGTACCAAAGTAAGAACTAAGAATTTTTGATAAGTTCAGAGCTAGTTTTGTGCCATTTTGAGTCGTAGGAAAAAATAAGACCACTCTAATTATTTTCGGGGTTAAAGTTGAAATTAGTCCGATATTATAAGTACATATCTTATAAAAATATCAAGATCATAAGTAACTAGATGAGCTATCTATTGAATTTCCTAAAAGAGTACTAATTTAATTAATATTTTAAATTAGCCCCGTTTTTTGCCATTTTTATTTGGAGTGTTAAATAATTTCAAAAAGTTAAAGCAGCAAAATAGTGAGTGGGAACGGGCATTTAAAGAAAAGGCCTAATTATGATCTCATTCGTTGATTCAAGAAGAATAATGAGTGATGTTTAACTCGATCTAAAGAGAACAATTCACCAAGCTTTATTAAATTTCCTAAGAGAATAGTTTAATTAATAATTATTGTTAGCGATTGACCTACCCTCCAGCGACAATTTCTAATAATGGTTGTTAATATATGAAACTTTAGCTATACACTCAACATGGACTAATCAATATCGATCAAACCCATACCAAACCTAGTGAAATAATAAGTTTTTGTAGAGATCAATTTCCAAATCTCTGTGTTCAATGAGAAACAAGTTGAAATAGAAGGTGTTGATGATGAAGAAATAAAGTTAGAGCTCGTCAATTCATAGCAGAGTATGGTGATTTTTCTGAGTCTTCGTTAATCGACGCAGCGACCCATACGTAGTACTAATATTACTGGCATGCAAAACAAAACTCTTTTATACGTTCTTGCTTTGAGATTTCTCAAAGAAGAATTTTTGTCTGTAGTGCTGTTGATGGTAATGGAATTATATTTTGATTTTAAGTTCACGGGCTAAGATTTTGTAGTATGATCAAACTCTTATAAAAATAATGTGAAACCTGTAGATCCATTATTGCCTTAATTATCAACTCCTAAGATGGAAAAACAAAAGTCAATTATTCTAGAAATCATTGAGTTAGCTAATTTGACCTGTGACCCAAACCATAACATGTTCATGAATGTTCAGTTTCTTGGTGAAATTTTCGCACACATGTATGTCAATTAACTCCAATGCCCTCCATTTGGTGAAAAATTTTGCATCATAATTTCAATGCTATATTTACTTTTATAATTATCTGGCTTTAAAATTTTATTTGATAACAACATTGACCATGCTGTAACTATTAAATGAAAATGTTAAACACATCGAGCAATAGCTAACACATATCAAAATTTTGGAATATGCTATATATGATAATTGATGTAATATATATATATATATATGTATGTATATATATATATATATCATCGCTAGAGGTCAATCGGAATAATAAATGTCTCTTATTTTAAGAAAAATAGTAAAGCTTGATGAATCGTTCTCCTTAAGGACTTAAACATCAACCATTGCTCTTCTTGAATCTTTTTTAGAAAACGGTATTTTACACATTTGCCCTCTAAACTTGTATAATTGTAACAACTTACCTTCTGCATTTTTAAATTTAACAAATTGTATTCTCAACTCGTGACATTATTATAATATATATATATATATTATATCTCATTTTGATGATAATTGTATTAAAATAGTGTAAAAATAGCACGTAAAAATTCCAACATTCTAATTCAAATGTAGCAGAAATATTTCAATTCCTTAACTCTTAATCCCTTAAATCCAATAAAAACTCATACAGATTTAGTAAAATGGGGCACATTGCAATAATTTTGCAAATTTGGAGGATTTTTTGAAAAAATTAAAAGTTTAGGAGACAATTTGCTAAACCGAAACAAATTTGAGAGGCAATTGTGCTAAAAATCATATAAAAAATTTAATAGATATCTCATCTGGTTACATATGATCTTGATATTTTTACAGGATCTATATTTGTATTATTGGGCTAATTCTTGATATTTTTACAGGATCTTTACTTGTATTATTGGGCTAATTTCAAATTTAACCCTAAAGAGAACAATTAGGCGGTTGTCTTATTTTGTAGTATGACCAAACTCTTATAAAAATAATGTGAAACCTGTAGATCCATTATTGCGGTAATTATCAACTCCTAAAATGGAAAAACCAAGGTCAATTATTCTACAAATCATTGAGTTAGCTAATTGGACCTTTGACCCTAATCATAACATGTTCATGAATGTCCAGTTTCTTGGCGAAATTTGCGCACACACGTATGTCAATTAACTCCAATGCCGTTCATTTGGTGAAAAATTGTGCATCATAATTTCAATGCTATATTTACTTTAATAATTATTGGGCTTTAAAATTTTATTTGATAACAACATTTGCAATGCTGTAACTATTAAATGAAAATGTTAAACACATCGAGTAATAGCTAACACATATCAAAATTTTGGAATATGCTATATATGATACTTGATGTGTGAGTGTGTGTGTGTGTGTGTGTGTGTGTGTGTGTGTATTATATCATAATATATCATCGCTAGAGGGTAGGTCAATTGGAATAATATTTGTCTCTTTTAGGAAATTTAGTAAAGCTTGATCAATCGTTCTCCTTAAGGAGTTAAACATCAATCATTGATCTTCTTGAATCTCTTTTAGAAAACTGTACACATTTACTCTCTAAACTTGTATAATTGAAGCAACTTACCTCCTGAATTTTTAAATTTGACAAATTACGTTCTCAATTGTGACATTATTATAATACATATACCTCATTTTGATCATAATTGTATTAAAATAGTGCCAAATTAACATGTTCAACTAGAAATTCTAACATTCCAATTCAAATGTAGCATAAATATTTCAATTCCTTAACTTTTAATCCCTTAAATCTAATAAAAAATTCATACAGATTTAGTAAAATGGGGCACATTGTAACAATTTTACAAGTTCGGAGGATTGCTTGATAAAATTAAAAGTTTGGGGGACAATTTGCTAAACCGCAACAAGTTCGAGAGACAATTGTGCTAAAAAGCATTTAAAAAATGTAATAGATATCTCATCTAGTTACATATGATGTTGATATTTTTACAGGATCTATACTTGTATTATTGGGCTAATTTCAAATTTAACCCCAAAGAGAACAATTAGATTTAGGGTTGTCCTATTTTCTCTTATAACTCAAAATGGCACAAAACTAACTCTCAATTTATGTTAATTTTTTCAACTGTTTTAAACAGGTCCGGGTTTTTTCAACTGTTTTAAACAGGTCCGGGTCACATAATTGCTTAATTAATACAAGTGAAAGTCAATATATTTAAATGAGGTAGACTTTAAAAGTTTGATTTTTTTTTTTAAAAAAAAAAATCACAAATACGTTATCACTTTAACCCTAGGAATCGTTACCTCATTTGCGCATAATAACCCCCACGTCAGTCCTCCTGTATTGTTTTTGTACGAGTCATGTGACTCATATATTTAAAACCATTAGAAAAGTTGAGTTTTTATTTACGAAACCACTAAATGCAACTAGTACTAAGCTCGAGGTCAGTTTTGTGTCAATGAAATGTATGTGATTAAGTGAGACAACTCCAAAGTCTTCATGAAATTACAGTTTACTCAAAATTAGTTTAATCAAACAAAAAGCAAAAAAAAAAAAAAAAAAAAAAAAAAAGGAAAAAAAAATAAATGAGTGAAATAACATAATTAGTAGAGTGATTAGTAAATTATAGTATATTTTTAAAAAATAATAGATTATAGTATAATTTGATATTTTAAGTCTTAAACAATATTAAAAATCTAAAAATAACCCTAAGCTTCCTTTTAACCTCTTTCTACTTCTCCCTATACTAAAGTCCATCATGGCCGGCTCTGACGATCAGGCGTCGGCTTCAGCGACCGGCTCCAACGACAAGCTCCGGTGGTCAACAACTATTTTCCGGCGGCTGTTGCTGATGATCATTTTTCGGCGACTATTTAACATTGTATTTTCTAGTAAATAATGTATTTACTAGTAAATATTCCATTTATCAGAAAGTCTGACCATCGATTCCGGTGATCATTTAACACTGTATTTACTTGTAAATATCATATTTATTTGAAAATCCGGCCGCTGACTCCAATGACTGTTTAATAATGTATTTACCGGTAAATATTGTATTTACCACATTTAATCAAAAATCCCAGAGCCGCCTTCGGCGACTTGTAAATAAAATATTTACGGTAAATATCATATTTATTGGTAAACACCATATTTATTTGAAAATCCAGCGACTCGTAAATACAGTATTTATTAGCTTGTAGGGAGAGGGTGCCCAAGTGGTTATAAACTCACATGCTAAGTCCATACTTAGCAATGTGGGACTCAACCAAGATCCTAACATACCACCACGCTTCCGACACCGACGTCCACGGCGGCCCACTTTGGATGGCCCACTCTGGCCTTTCAAGGTCGCTCCTCCCCAGGTCGCCCCTTCCGCAATGTGGGCCTGAGGAGGAGCATGCTCTGATACCAATTGTTATAACCCTTGGGTAGAACTCATCTCCAAAAGCTAGCTTGTAAGGAGAGGGTGCCCAAGTGGTTATAAACCCACATGCTAAGCCCATACTTTAGTAATGTGAGACTCAATTAGGATCCTAACATACCACCACGCTTCCGACACCGACGTCCACGGCGGCCCCTCTGGATGGTCCACTCTGGCCTTTCCAAGTCGCCCCTCTCCAGGTACCATATTTATGTAAAAATTCGGCGCTCGGCTCTAGCTATCGGCAAATATTTTATTTACCGGTCAATATAATATTTACTAAATTATCTGAAAATTAGACGAATGGCTCCGGCTACCATTAAATACTGATAAATACAGTATTATCATATTTATATGCAAATTCGGTGACGTGATAAATACTATTTATTGGTAAATACATATTTACTAGATTCCAAACACAAACACAAAGCAAGTACAAAACTAAATGCAAACAAATACTAATCTCAAATTTTTTTTTTTTTCCCTTTAATCTCATATATGAACATCTTTCATGAAAAAACTAACAGAACTCGAAGAACCAAAGAATTACAGTTTTCAGGAAAGGCCAAGGTATGACGTCGAGATTCACTTACGGACTTGGACTGGTTCGTGACAGCGCGATCTCGCCAGATCTGGCTCGCTTTGGACGGTGAGAATTGGTTGGCTACCGCAGGATCTCGTTGTCGCCGTCCGCCGTACGTCTCCTGTCACCACCGTCGTCGTTCAACTCAGTAGCGGCCGCGCATCAAAACCTTGAAATGCCGACTAGGTCGTATTCTCTCGCCGTCCATCACAAATCTCAGAGTGCGAGTTTCGGAGATTGCGACGAGAGAGAGAGAGTCGCGCAATCGGAGTCGCTGAGATCAGAGGCGCGGGTCAGTGATGGCGACGACGGAGAGAGAGAGTTGTGAGATCGGAGGCTCCCTGGAGTCGCAACAGTGGAGAGAGAGAGATGGTTTGTTAATGGCGGTTGAGACTTTGAGAGGTCGAAGATAATGAAACCCTAAAAGAAGGGGCAAAGTTGGAATTAAAGAATTTATTTCAGATTAAAAATTCAAAAGATGCTATATATAATTTATCACCATGTTAAAAATAAACTATTGCCTTCAAATATAGGTGTCAAATATGCTATATGTTACCATTTCTCAAAAACGAACTTCGTTATGAAAGTCAGAAGTCCGTTATATATAGATAAGACAAACGTATTGCTCAGCCCAACTTAGTTGTCATAATTAATAGGACGGTCAAGCACCAATATTAGGTCAAAAGGTAGATAATTATATTAAAACTAGTTAAAGCTTTTCTTTTTTTTTTTTAAAGGAAATTTCGTCAAAGCTTATTCAATATAAATTACGTACTTGTTTCCAGAAGAAAGAGATAAACAATCTTTTTCTTTAGATTCTTTTCAGTAAATATAACGTTTTTTTAATGTTTAACAATTTTTTAGGTAGGAAGTATGTTAAGTATTTTTAAGCGCTATTTATAATTTAAAGTTCTTTAAAAAATGTTATTTACTAAGATTTTAATTTGTTTTATCTCTAATCCTTTTTTATTTCTTTTCCAATTTTACATGTTGGTTGTTTTCATTTTCATATCCTTTTCATATATTTTTTCCCAACTAGTAAAGACGGGATCAAAAGGCTTAAACGGCATTAAAATATGATTAATTTTAACATGTTTACAATTGCTAAACATCACTATTTGCACTACAAACTTTCGATTTTTAGCTACCAAAGAAATGGTAGTAAAAACCCTTAATTTTAATAACAAAAGGTTTTCTTCACTCAAAATTCGGTAGCAAAAAGTTTCTGTTATTAAAAGGATTTAAGTAGCAGAACGAGTCCAGACATTAAGCGTCAGGAATTTTATTACAAACACACTCAACTTTGACAGACTAAAAGCATAAAGAGGTATACACACATTTTGAATCAACGAATCAACTTAACCATTGGATTAAACTTTAGTTCACAGCTTTGCAAATCTTTCTTATCTCCCCAGCAGAACCCGTAAGAGGCTCAATATCCCCCATTTTAATCATGGCTGATGCGAAATCGGAGCTAAAGATTGAAGGGCTCTTGCTATACTCGGTAACAATATCCTTTGTTGGTGCTCCACTATAGAGGATTTGGTCTGACTGAAGAAGACCTTTTTTCTGAATCAAATTCTTGAAGTAGTTGTTGTCCAATTGGTTAGGTGTCACCAGATCAAGAGGTGCCAAAGTTGAGTTCTCCTTGGTCACATCGGCGGGGCAGCGACGTCTCCGAGTGCTGGCAAAACCAGCATCGATGTCACTTGTGTTGCTGTTCACTCTACCACGAAATGTCAGGCATCGAGCTTGTCCAATTGTATGTGAACCTACAATATATTAAACAGAGCCATGCTACGTATCAGATGAAAGTTTTAACCCTAGAACATAGTTATATATTTCTATTACTATTAAAATTTTTCTTCTAAGAATCGGACATAACTAAAACATTTTCTAAAAAAATTAGGCGTAAAAACCCGGGGCAACAATGTGTATATAGTTGATCCATCTGATCAAACTTGCTACTTTATATCAGGTTTTATTGCTCACGATGAATTTTATCTTAATTCCAACTATTATGATATCATGAGTATGTATTACTTTTGCTCGGTTAGTTTTATTTTTACTTTACTATATACAATGACCTAGTAACAAGTAACAATGGTAATTGCTACAAACCTGATAAGGCTACCATGTCTCTGGTGCTGAGACCCTTGCGATTAAATAGATTGATCAGAGTTTGAAGGTCATCTGTAAAATTCGGAAGATCACTCTGGGCTTGAGAGAGGCTTGCTGTAGTAGAATCTCTTCTCCCAAGTTTCACAGTCCAAGATGGACCACCCACCTGATGATCATATAACAATTTTTGAAACTTAGCGCTTTGAGAATCCGGTTGGTATTTGACTGAAAAACAATTGAAAAATAAGAAGAAGAACAAGAAGAAGAAGCTGAAAGTGTGTTTCCGGTGTGGGAGTGTTTATTGAATATTGAATGTTATATAAAAAAATTAACATATAGTAAACATCAGATGATGTCATCTAATTCTGAAAAAAAAAATATGATCCTTTGAAAATGATGTCAGCTTGACCAATTTTTGTAAAATTGAGTTATAAAGTGGTTGATGCATTCGGTTCGGCAAAAAAGAAAATAGGGAACTCGTTGAATTTTGAGTGGGGTATCCAGTACTGTAATTTTGTATGATTTTTTTTTTTTTTCTGGTTTATGTGTGTCATTACATTTTTTAGTAATATTTATATTCCATCAATTTTCGTCCTTTATATTCAATGATTTTGGCGGTTAAAATTTGAACCCCATTAATAGTTCCTTTCCATACTCTATAACAAATCTCTCTCTCTCTCTCTTTTCTTAGAGATTGTTTTACTAACTTTAATGTTTCAAGTCATGTTGTATATATAAAGTTTTACGTAAAATATTTGTTTGCATGTGTTATGTATATATACTACTCACAACAACTGATGCATCACGAGCTGCTACTGCAAGAATATCTGCACAAGAGACAACCCCAGGACATATGCTCTCCACTGCCGATTTCGCTTCTTCTACGACTTCGTAACCTCTTGCAGAATTCCTATTCTGACCTGCGCTCTGTTCGCTAACGATAGAGGCTGAATCCTCTAGTAAAATTGAAGCATCACAACCCTACAGCAAAAAATATACACACATACATAAAATAAATAAATAAATAGATAAAGCAAAAACAAGTAAAAAAAAAAAAAAAAAAAGTAAAAAAAAAAAAAAAAAAAAAAAAAAAAAAAAAAAAAAAAAAAGTAAAACCGGCAGCTTTAACATTTTTGTTTAAGCTGTAAAAATACCTGGACAAAGCAATCATGGAAATGAAGACGGATGAGTGAAGCTGCCATTCGACGTTCCGCCGAAATTGCCGATCGAATCGAAGTACGAATGGTGGAAAGAGCGTTTGGACAAGTGCTATTGTAAAAACTAGAAGAGAGCTGGGCTGAGCATATTCTTGTGCTGAAAAGCAACAATAATATAGCAACAGCACACGTCAAGTTTAAACCCAATAAACCCATTTATAAAACAGTTTCGTTTTTTGTTTTATAACTATGGAATACTATGTATCTTCTACACTTAATGCAAGAACTACTATGAGCACCAAGGAAACGAAATAACCAAATCAATGAGAAGGAATACTTGGAATATTTTGTCGTGAAGAAAATGAGATTAAAACACGGCCATTTATAGTAACATAATGACCCATACAAAATCATGATTTGCATATAGTTTAGTATCGACGCGGAGCTACTATGTTTACCAAGTCTGCTACAGTTGGCATGCACTAAGATTCATAAACGTCAATATTCTATTTATTATATTTTGGGATTGGTAAACCGTGTGTGTGTATATATATATATATATATATAGATATAAAGATATGATTTTTTATGGGTCATTAACGCGTACGTAGCCGCTATGTTTACGAAGTCTGCTTTTGATTGGCATGCATGAACTGACATACGTACTTCTTTTTTCTGTGGGGGGCTAAAAGTAAACAGTTGACAGATTTTTTAAAGCAAAAATTACACCGATGATGGCCCGACGATATAGGGAAGGCATAAAAGTCGTTTTCACTATTGCTTGCTTTGAACTTCTTTTGAATAGATAATTAAATTGAAGAAATGCATAAAAGTCAAAGAAAGGAACTTTCATGATATATATGCATAATAATATTCTAAAGCAGTCAAATAAACTAGACCAGCTGGCTCTCCTGATCATTAGAGGTAATAAAATTATAATTTATAATTACTTGTATGAATTGTTACACGTTGGACTAGTATAGTGTCATGCTATGTTTTGGTAGGAGGATAGAAAAGATAGAAAGGAAATAGAAATAAAATATCGGGAGAATGTAATAAATAATAGATTTATTAAATAGTAAATTTTAAAATTATTTAAAATAAATAATAGTTTACTTAGTAATTGAATCATTTATCGCGTAAAGGGTTCATCTTTTACTATTAAAAATATTTTTTTTAACGTAAGTTTTTTTTTACAACTAGTAAATAGATTTTTTCTTGTAAATAAAGATTTTTAAGATTTTTTAACACGTAAGTTATTTATTACCGGTTGTAAATGAATAATTTACACAGTACCACGTCAATTGCTATTTAACTTCAAATAGTTTTAAAATATGCTATTTACTTATTTTAGTTTTAAAAATCTACTTTTTACTACAATTTCTCCAAAATATGTAGGTTAAGGAAGTAAAGTGGTACAAGAGGGGTTTCCCTTGCTGTTGTTTGGTAAAAGAGAAAGAGAAGTGAAATATAAAAAATGTTGAATCTAGTATAGTTTACAATAATACCCAGATAAAAAATTAATGATGAGTGATTAGGGTAAAAAAAAAAAAAATAGTTATTTTTCATCCCACTTATTTGTTACATTTTTTTTGCCTCATTTTTTCTTTTTAAAGTTTGAAAGATTGGAAAATGTTGGACCAATTTACATTTTCCTTTCTTGCTATTTCTTCTCTATTAATTAACAATCTAAGATTCTCTTTCTCTCTCTAAATTTCTTCCTCTAATTTCTTTCCTCTCTTCTTTTTTTTTTTCCCCCCAATCTGCCAAATATTGGCTTTAGTCTTTTACTTTTGAGATTATTTCGTTCTTTTCCTCCATATTGGTATTTAGAGCGCAGCCCACGTTTTGTAACTATTCTCCTATCCAGCAATACTATGTCTATAATGCACAATTCGATTGCATGTCGCACATAAATTCTGGCGCTTTATACTGGGGTTGAGAAATTTGAACCTTGATTCTCAACATCGATGGTTATAAGTTTTGTTATCAATAGACGAATCTAGCATTGCAAATCTCAATTAAGTTAATACCTTCAGAAAAAATTGCACATCTTAATTAAGTTAATACCTTCAGAAAAAATTGCACATCTCAATTAGGTTAACACTGATCATTAAGTATCTAGATAAAACAATTCTCTAAATAACACATTATCTCATTACTAAAAGTTAATATTTGATGATGTCTATTTAACGCTGTTTTATAGAAAGATCTTCTAATGTACCCAAAAACAAAAGAAAATGCAGTAGAGAAATTTCCGTATTTCAAAAATCTATCTTTTAATGTCAAAAATTTTGAAAATAAAATCTTTTGTTTCAAATTTTCTTTTTCTTTTTATAATTTCGAGCATTCCTTTTCATTTTCCATCTCTCTAATTTACAACCTCGCTCTAACTCCTTCCCCTCCCAAACATAAAAATTTTTCTCCTAAATTCCACTTTCATCTCTTCCAGACTCCCCACTCCCTTAACCCGCTACTGGTGCTGCCTGTATGACAATGCCCACCGTTGCCGCCATGGCCTTGTCACCTGGTAGGATAATGTGCTTTTTAAAACAACTTTTATTTTGACATTAAGACATTATTTTGTAAAGTATTTATATGCAGGTATTTTATTTTAATAAAAGCATGTTTTTATTTATGATTTATTGTGTAGTGATACATCATGTTCCAATGCTTATAAAATAATCCTTTGTTTATGCATTATATTAAGAACAATACACGAGAAGATATAATCTTAAGTATAAAAGCATAAAATTGAGCAGTTCATCAACCGGTAAATAAAGTTAGACACTTTATTCTAATAAGGTTGGCATGTTGTCTATTATTAAATTTGTTGGATGACTAATCCAGGTTGTATATAAAGGTGGTATAGAATAGACAGATTTATGTTTTGAGAATACATATTGAACACGATTACAATAGAATACTATGTTACTTGATATAAATGATCATATCCGAGGAATTACTGTCTGTAATAGAGAGTACTTAAATGTCAAATATATGCGTTGAGATTTGAGATTTCTAAATTAGATTTTATTTCAGACTTTCCTTCAAATACTATTTTCTATTTGTAAAACGCGTCACTTTTAACTTTTTCAAACAAATTCCATTATTTACGAATAGATTTATAAAAATGTCACTCCTTTCTTTACCTGATGCGCGTAGATCTCTGTTTTTGTTTTTGTTTTACCTCCAAAGAAACCACGTTTCCTTGTTAATCTGTTGCCTTGAAACAAAATGTACATTTCTTTTTCTTATAAGATCAAACCGCTCCTCTAAAGCGAAAAAGAAAATTCTTTAAAAAAAAAGTTAGATGCTTTATATATATTCTCAATCTCAACAAAACTGCTTCATGTTCCGGCTGCATCAAAACTCACCCTTTATTTTATTTTATTTTATTTTTAATTGCCGATTAACAGCTAGCAAGATTCTTTGGCATGTAATTATCAGTAGAAAGAATTAAGCAGCAGCAAATTATTATGGATGGCCACAAGATCACAAATAAGGACTAGGGCCTTTCGGCAACGTTTGGTGGGATAAAGGAACCATTAACTGTGAACCCTCCGTCAACACATATGATCTGTCCAGTTATGTAAGTGGCTGCGGGCAGGCAGAGGAATCCAACCAACGAAGAAACATCGTCTGGCTCTGCAATGCGCCCAATAGGTGTTCGAGAAATGGCAGCCTCCACGAACTTCTCATTGCTCAGAAACTGCAAAAAAGACATTGATAACACGCATATACATACGGGATGTTCTCAAAGTGTAATTAGTACACTAAAAAAATAACTGCTAGTATAACTCTTTCTGTCACTTTTTTATCACTTTTTGTATTCGCTTATCGCCAAAGAGTCAACCTCGTGGTTGGAGGGTGCGCCATGCGGCGAGATGGAGGTTTCATTGGAGTGTACTAATGAAACATGTTCATGGTTGAGATTAAATTTCCTTGTGTTTTGAGGTCAATCGTGTCAACATTAGCATGTAATTCATTTGGAATACAATTATACTTAAAAACAAAATAAAGAAATCTAACATCCATTCTATTAACAGGGAATTGCCAAAAGTGATAGAATTGACTTTTTCCCCTTATTAATACATAGTAGTGGCTCACCATTCTATCATTTTTTATTTTGTAAATAAGAAGATTAATAAATTTTCCTTTCTCATTAGTCATTACACATGGGAAAATAGTAAAAAATAGGCCAATATGAAAAGCTTAAGAAAGTATATAGGCCAATTTTTAGTTATAGAAATTAATAGGCCATAACTTGTCAAGTTATGATTCATAACCAGATAAGTTATGGACAAACTTGTCAAGTTATGGTTCATAGCCAGACAAGTTATAGACAATTATGGACAACAACTTGTCAAGTTATGATTCATAACCAGACAAGTTATGGACGAAAATAGTAATTTGACCTATTTATTAATTTATGTAAACTATTGACCTATTAATTTTAATTCATCTCAAATTTTGGCTTATTTCTCTCTTTGTTTTGCCATGGAGAGATATTGGGCATCCGAGGCCCAAGCCCAACTCTTCTCTCCCCAGCTCACAAGTTCCCAACTCATCTATGGCCTATGGATCCACTCGTGAGAGATCTGATCATGCCGAACAACAAGGGAGAAGGAGGGAAAAAGTCAAGATTTAAAGGAAATTAAAATTAAGGAGAAAGAAAAAAATAGGCTAAGACTTGAGATGAATTAAAATTAATAGGCCAATAGTTTACATAAGTTAATAAATAGGTCAAATTACTGTTTTCATCCATAACTAGTCTGATTATGAATCATAACTTGACAAGTTATTATCCATAATTATCTATAACTTGTCTGGCTATGAACCATAACTTGACAAGTTTATTCATAACTTATTTACTTATGAACCATAACTTGACAAGTTATGACCTATTAATTTCTATAACTAAAAATTAGCCTATATACTTTCTTAAGTTTTTCATATTGGCATATTTTCTACTATTTCCCTTAAAATTAATAAGTCAAAATTTTAGAAAAGTCAGTAAATAGAGCAATTTGAGATAAATATGAATTTATAATCACGTGAATTTTTAAAAATCCCCAATCAAAACTTTATTTTCTGTCGTACTCGTCTCTTTTTCTGTCATACTCGTATCTCTCTTCGTGCTCTTTAATGTGGTAAATCTGGAATTTACGTGATAAATTTAGGATTTACCTAGATAACTTAACTTGAAGCCTTATAATGAAAAGGCTGTAAATTGTGATGACAAATTCAGGATTTACGTAGTAAATTCAGAATTTACTAAGATCACTTGAAATCTTATAAGGAAAAGATTTTCAACTTTAATGATAAACTAGATTTACCAATATAACTTCACTTAAAACCTTATAAGGAAAAGGTTATCAACTTTAATGGTAAATTCGGAATTTACATGGTAAATCTAAGATTTACCAAGTTAACTTCACTTGGAACCTTATGATGAAAGGACTGTAAATTGTGATGGTAAATTCAGAATTTACGGAAAATGACAAATTAAGCTGGTAAACTCAGGATTGCCTAATAATTTCTATAAGCTAGTAAATTGACTATGTACTTGTATAACTTTTAAATCTTGACTTATTTTCTACAATTACATTGGCAGAATTGTATTCCAAATCAAGGAAATTGTTGGAACAGCTACTTTGGGTCAACCCCATTAATTAAAAGCAAGAAAATATCCACGCTGCAACATTTTATGACTTTCTTGCTTTTAATTAAATTAATACAAATGGTATTATCCATTACATCATCAAAAAGACAGCTTTCTGATCTTTAACTAACGCAAGTAGGGGTCTCAGTCGGTAATTCCATTTTATTTTCACGTTAGTAGTCATATAATAAATGGTTTTCAAAGGTTGGAAAAAATTAGCGGCCTGGATAAAAGTTGATCCTCGAATAAATAAATAAATAAACTTTAAATGTTCTGAGGAGTAGGGCTGTTAGAAATCACCCCGAACCCGATGAACTCGGTCGAGCCGAGCCGACCCTACTCGAAAATCACGAGTTTCTAATTTTTTATTTAATTTTTAGTTTGAATTATACCTAACCCGCACTGCGCGGGTAGGGGCACGGGGTGGGGTTACATGAACCCGAGGTAACCCTACCCGGCCGAACATGTTCAAAGTAGGTAAAACAATGTTCAACACTTCAAATTCTTACTTTCATAAGTTTATGGACTTTATGCTTTTAAACTGTTAACTTATTTATGTTTTGGATTCACGATTTGTGTAAAAAATGCTTGTATGCCATAGTTGTTGAATTATGACATTCTTTATTTATATTGGAAGTGTTTGATTTCAAAGTGAGTGTTTTAATTGTTCACCTTGCATTTAGACCCCCTATTGAAGGAAAAACATGTTCTGTTTGATAATGATTTCTTATGTAACAAGCACAGATTAATTGACTAAAAAGTGATCATGTGGTCCTTGAGATCACTCTTGCTTTATGCATATTGTGATATGAGTTATTAGTCTTTATATTTTATTATGCCGCAATTTTGTTGTGTAATTATTTACTACAATAGTATTTGCATATATCATTTATTGCTCATTTACTACAATAGTATTTTATCATTTATTTGCATATAAGAGCCTCTTAGATTAAAATTGATGAAGTCATAGATTAAAATTGATTTTCACCAACCCGAGTAACCCGACCCTACCCGAGGTCACCCGAAAGGTTGCGGGTTTGTAGACTTAAGAGAGTGTCGCGGCCCAAAATTTTCTCAATCCGCACTAGTCGGGTAGGCTCAATTTTCCGGCTCAACCCTACTCTACCCGGCCGATTTACACCCCTACTGAGGAGGATAATATGTATATGTGTGAGAGAAATTAGAGAGAGAGAGATTACGAGGGAAGAAATGTTACATGCTCAATTAGAGGGGTTCTGGTAACCCAAGGTACAACGCAATTGCTTCTTATGCTGTCCTTTCCCCATTCGCATGCCAAGTATCTTGTCAATTGGTTGACCGCAGCTGCAAATTATTCAGTAAACGTTTAGTTTATGAATTTAAAATTATTTTCATTTTATGTATATTTTTTATGAAAAAAAAAATACCGTAAAAAATTATAAACGAACACAAAAAATAAACATCTCTTAATTTTTCCGTAAAAAAAATGAAAATCAGAAGTCCAATTTTGTTTCTGGGAACTAGAATTTTTAAAATGGATTGGGCCACGACACAAAAATAATGGGTCATGGTGCTGCTACACGGTATGATGACACGTTTATGACTAAATTAAATGAAGAAAATTTGCTACAGTAACTACTTAATAAAATAAAGTTAACAAAATATATATTTTTTAATTTATGAAAACGACCACTCAATCGTTATTTTTTTTTTTTTTTTTTTTTTAAAAGGGGTGGTTTTTTTTTTTTTTTTTTTTTTTTTAAAAGTGGTTGTTTTTTATCGTTTTGTAGTCATTTTACTAATAATAAATTTATTAATATATAAGTCGTTTTTATCATGATACTTAATTTACCTTTGGCCGCGGCATATATGGATCCGGTATTTAGTGATATCAAACCAGCAATAGAGGAGATAAAAACAATGGAGGCTCCTCCTGAAGCAGCTTTAAGAAGAGGATGAGCAAGTTGGCACATGTTGTAAGCAGATTCGAAATTTGTGTTCATGAGAAATGAGATATCTCCCGCTGTGGACTCCAATGTCGGTTTCCATATGTTGGTTCCCACATTGTTTATCTACAATAAAGACGTATTATAAGTGCAAATAAGTCCAGTTAATGTTTTCAATAGAAAATTGGAGCTTTATTTTCAATAGAATTTTGATGTTAAATTTCAAAATTTTCAACTTTTATAAGATGAGAAGGAAAAATGTTGAAAATGAACTTTGAAATACTAGCATATATTTCAGTACACACAACTTTTAATTAGAACCTAAGTTGAAGCCTCTGCTACCAACCAAAGATTAAAATAAAAAAAAAATAAAAAAACTAGGATGTTCATTAAAAGAACCCAAAAAAAAAAAAAAAAAAAAAAAAAAAAGAAAAAAATGGTTTTTGCGAGATAAACATGAAATTTTAATGCAAATCCCAACAAGTAAAGTAAGGAATTAGAAGAGAAATATTGGAACTAAGAATATTGTACAAGGATGTTAAGTTTGCCATTGAAATGAGAGGAAACTTTAGCTGCTAACTCTTTGCGATCTGCCCCGGACGATGCTAAATCACAAACGGAACCGAACACTTGAAATCCTTTCTTTTCCCACTCTCGTAATCGCTCTTCAAGTTGGGCTTCGTTTCTAGAGCATGTGTACACACTTGCCCCTAATCCTGCCAATTCCTCCACAACAGCGTACCTAATTATATATTAACCACAAGTAATAAATTAACAAACATAAGAAAAAGTTATATCCATCAAGCAATGCAAGCAAATATATATATATATATATATATGGTTTTTGCAAAACAAATAAATAAAAATAGAGATTAAATGAAAGAAATTAGAAAAGAAAGAAAGAAAGAAAGAGAACCCTATTCCTCTAGTTCCACCAGTGACAAGAGCAGTCATCCCCTGGAGGGACCATTTTTGTTCTCTTATTCTAGCCATTCTCTCTCTCTCTCTCTCTCTCTCTGTTATTTTAGTTTTTTTTTTTTTTTTTTTTTTTTTTTTAAAAAAAAATTATTTAATTTCTATTGAGCACAATTAGTTGTCATTGTGATTGTGCTAGTGATCATTCATCTGTATATATAATGGTAGATGTAGGGCTTCAGGTTGGGCGGCAGCCGGCAGGCGGCTAATGGGCAGGAGATCACATAAATGCATGTTTTTGATTATGCCACCGTCTGCCTGACTGTGATCATGAAAGTTTTGTGGTATTTACTGCGTACGTAAGACTAAAGACTAGACCAAAGATAAAAAGACTTCTGCTTCCCCAGTCGTATCATGTTGGCTTAGTGGCAAGTTGGCAACTGAGATGCAGAAAAATAAATGCTCCCCCAAATTATTGTATTCGTAACTTAAGAACTTTATATAATTATATGGTTCTAAATATAGTCTATTCGTAATTTTACAGCTGCCATCATAAGATAAGACGTTAAGTTTTGAATTTCCCACTTTTAAATTTATATATAAAAAAAACATTATATTATTTATTGAGACTTTATCTCTTTTAAGTATTTTATTAAGCACTAAAAACTCAATATCAATATTAACGATACATGCTCCGATTCTGGAGTCAATCGAACCCTATATGGTTCTTCAATTTAACCAACAAATCTGGTCAACGCGGAGAAAGCGGACTACCTAGCTAGGTGGTGCCACATTCAGTCGAATTCTATAGGTCGACAATTCAAATTGTTCAGCAGCCTGCCAATTTGGTGTCAATTTAGGAGAGCAATATTGGATTTGGTTTCAAATCAACGCCAATAAACCCTATAGTTAAATTCATATGGTATTGCCTGATCGATCAAATTTCTTGGTGCCTGTCCATTTTACAGTTAAATTGAGCAACTCTGATATTATCAACTTATGAATTGGGAGTAAAAGTGACAATAAACAATAATATGTGGTTCTTAGTGCGTAACAAAAGAATTCGGGAGGCAAAGTGTCAATTAATAGTATTACAGGGTCCTTAGGGCATAAAATCTAATTCGGGGAGCAAAAAAGGAGTAAATGCCAATTCTTAGTTAGAAAATAAACAAAATGGATTGAAAATATCGTATTTTTGGCTAAAATAATAATTTGATGGAAAATGGATAGCTTTTTGTTAGAGTGTGAACACAAATACTCTAATAATAGGACCAATTTTTCAGCATAAAATGTTCATATTAGTATGATTTGACAATTAAGCACTATACAAATAAATAAATGTTCAATAAATTAATAACCTTGTTTAAATAATAAAATATTCTAGTTTTAAGTTGAGCCAATGTACTAAATTAATAATCTCGCTAAATGCATAAGATAATAATTTTTTTTTTGACTTCCTTTATAGCCCAATGAAAATATAAATTAATGATTAATCAAATACAAGAAATAACATATAGCATTCTTCATATTAACAACTTTTTTTTTCTTCAAGGTATTAAATTTGAAAAATAAGTACATAAATTTTATGTCTATATATGCATTTGTTACCATTCTATGTACAATGTACACACATTAATTTTTGGACTTCTATGTATATGTATATAACATTTATTATATAAAATAACTTTTAAAATTCTATATATAAACATATTAATTTTGACTACATCCACTTTTTTTATAATTTTTTTTATAAATCATACATAAATTTTAGTCAAAAGAATAATACATGTATCAAAATGACACATATTATTAAAATATAAAATTCTTATTAAATTAAGAAATATTTATTTACCGATAAATTATAAATTATTCATTTATCAATAAATTAATAATCTCGCTAAAATAATATTTTTTCTTAGTCCCAATAATATTATGTTATAGAGGTTTTATTGTATTCTACTAATAAGATACTTTTTTACACCATAATCTCAACATTGTATACGTTTTTGGACGAAAAAATGTTAGAGAATAATAATTTTCAATATCTAACTTTAATTGCGGATTCTGTAATATATAGCAGGTTTTATTAACTTGAGGTTGTAAATAGCATACTTATTTCAGTTAGAAAGTAGCAGATTCATAAAAATATTTATTTATGTAGCAAGGGTTTTCATATAATATGACATAAATGTTGATTTTAAAGATCATGTTACCAGATATGTCTTTATGGTTTATTTTTGGACATGTTTCTTATATGGTTAGTTTTTGTTTTATGTAATCTCTTTTTCTGCACATAATATTCCGCATATTTACTTTCTTTTTTGGCTCTAATTGATTGTCTGTAATCAATTATTTTATTTATTTTTATTTAGGCGTTTTCTAATTTGCTGATTTCCCTCCTCTTTTGGTTTTGAATTTAGTCGTGGTCTGTTTTGTTTGATGGACATGGGTGAGCATTACAGACATCATCGTTTGTGGTTGATTTTTTTTTTTTTTTTTGAATTTATTGTTTGACGGAACTGGTTTGCTGATCGATTGTGGTTTGATCATCCTAGGTTGGGATTCATTTGTTATCAATTGTTTGTGTACGCGGCTGCAGAGGTTTGTTTTTCATTGTTCGTCATATTGTTTCTTTCCTCAGCGTTTTTTTTCCAATCATTTTCATTGTTCCTTGTTGCAAATTTCCTTGTTTTGCATTTTTCACGCATACATATGCTCCATACATATGCAAACGTATGTTTTGCAATTTTGTTTCTTATATTCTCGTTTAAAGTAATAGAATTTTTATATCAAGTTCCTGTTATTCCTAGTGAGGTTTTTTGTTTCTTTTTTATTAGAAATTTTCTTTCATTATGGCCTAATCATGTTTTTTCTTTATTAGAATGTTTCTTGATGATGTTTTATAAATGATATTATTTATTGTTTTACAATTTTCTTTCATTATGGTCTTATTATTATTGTAAAAAAAATATTTATTCTTTATGTTCATATTTTCTTGTGAGGTTTTATGTTTCTTCTTTTTTAAAATTTTTCTTTTATTATGGTATGATCATGTCTATTTTTTTATTATAATGGTTTTCGATGATTTTCCGTTTATAATATTACTTATTGTTGTTCTTTTCATTTTTATTATGATATAATCATTATTTTAGTAAAAAATACTTATTTTTTGTTAGGTTTTTTTTTGTCTATATTAAAGCTTTTCTTTCACTATAGTCTATCATGTTTCTTCTTTATTGTAATTAACCCCAACCAAAAAAAAAAGGTCAAAAACCCAAAACCTAAAATCACTGTAGTAGGCGTTAAAATCCCAAAACCCATGAAAATATGTATATGAAGAATAAATATTTTTCCTAAAATAATGATAATACCATAATGAAAAGAAAAAACAAAGTAATAAGTAATATCAGTCACAAAAAATCATCAAAAAGAGAAAAACATTACAGTAAGGATTAATTACAAAAATTTTCTCTGAACTATATCCCTTATAATACTTTATCCCATGATTTTTAAAACGTAATATTCGTTCTCTCTAAATAAAATTTTAAACCATAGTGTTACTAAAATCCTCTAAAACAACTAATTAAATGTCAATTTTCGTTAAAAACCCCAACGGATGAGTTTTTTTTATTAACGTTTCATTGTTCATAAAGAAAGAATGTTATATTTTAAAGATCGAAAACTAAAGTATTACAAATGATATAATTTAAGATGAGTTGTTATAATTAATTCTAATTAAAATAAACACAATTTTTGTGAGACCGATACTTTACTTTATACTTTATTACTCGTTACGATTGCAGTGGCAGTTTTCCACAACACCCATCTTCTGCCAAAAGATTCCTACTGGAGAACCATTACATACAAAACAGAAAACGTTTAGCAACAGACCTCCAAAATGAACATCCAATTCGAAGTGTCAAAAATGCTCGTTTTATTTCCTATTAAAATTTTTATTAAAAAAACACTATAACAAAATAGGAACCTAAAATCAAATTTTAAAGCAAATGTCAAAATAATTAATATGATCAATGAAGCATTCATTGTGTAATCGAATTTTGCTGATTATATGAAATACATCATTTTTCGATAAAATGTCAAATACAATTTTCTTACCCTAAGGTATTATTTTTTATATTCCCAAACGTTCTTCCAGTAGCTTCTCTCCCCACCAAGAGAATGGAAATGCTCACATTTCACTACTTGAATGAAAGTTTTACCTAAAGAGAAAAAAAAAAAATCCCTTTATTACACATGTTAGAATTAATTTCAAAATTAGAGAAATTAAATACCAAAATTTTCATATTCAAAACAAATTAGTAAAAATTTCACTTAAATGGAAAATTCCAAAGGCACCAAAAAGTAACTATAGGATGAAACCCTACTTGTAACTTCATTCCAAACAAAGGGTTTCCTTGAGGGACCTCAAGACAATTCTTGAAGCTATTCTTTCTCTCAGATCCTTCCCTGAAACCATTGACATGCCCTTGAATGTCGATCCATTCGCTTCTACCTCTACTGTAGTTGAATACGCGCCATTTTCGCACTTCTTCGATTGATTCGTAGGGAAGCCCTTTTTGGTGCAAAGCTCACGCAACTCTCTGGTGGGATTTAGCTTTAACGTTTTAGGTGTAACAAAAGGCTCCAACAGAGGCCTTATGCTTTGGAAGACAATATCTTTGTTGTACCCTGAATCAATAAAAATTGCCCCAGCAACACTCTCTATAAAATCTGCAAGAACCTGCAGCACATTGACCAAAACATCGTGATAAGATATCCCTTAAGAAATGTAAACGAAGATTATAAAGCTCTCATAGAAATCATATATGCTTCAAACGAACAAGTTTTGGTGTTTGGGATAGGTCGATCATCATGTCACTTAGTGACTAAATTTGGCGGGGCAACTTTGTTCATATCGCATTAGTCATTCAGGAAGTGTGATAAACATAATCAGGTACATAGATTAGTAATGCAAAAAGAGTTTTCAGGTGAAAGTTAACGGTTGAGACAAACATGGTACGAGAAAACAGGTTGTGTTTAGGATATGATCAAACTGGACAACACCAAGTTCTAGAAAACAAAGATATTTTACTTGTTACGTCCAAAGTCTCAACTCATAAATCAAAACAAGATTTGTATTTAAAAAAAATGAATAATACCTACCTCTATAGAACAGTACTGCCAAAGTAGAAATGAAACTTTAATGAAAAATGGTAGAGGTTGCAAAAGAAAGGAGCCGGGAATAAACTAAAACAAACAGGAAGCAAAGAAAGTGATGTATGTATGATACATGAGTATTACCTCTGTGAAGTACGTCTCGGATTCCCATCCAAATATTGATTCTGAAGACAACTTACCAAAGTTATTAACAGTAGCAACAATATTGTTGTCGAGTTCCCGTGAGTCACGGAGAATGTGCTCATGCAACCCTGCCTTGACTGCACACCGTGCGTAGCATTCATTATTCACAGAAGCTGACCTCATATCAGTTAACAGTCCGGGCAACATCTGATCAGGATGCTCATCATATAAATGTTTAGAAATGAGGTAGTCAAGAACAGCATCCCCAAGAAATTCAAGCCGCTACACAACCAGAAAATTTTTTCTTCGCTATGTTAGAAGAGTTCATTCATCTTAAAAAGTAATGAATAATGCAAGGGATACCAACTCTAATCCCAATTTATTGTACCAATTCACGTGGTCTATGAGTTGTCAGTCTTTTGTTGGTGTATGTCTAAAAGATTACTGTGTCAATTAATAATAAGATATTGCATCTATCAATGTAAAGATGACAATTTACGGCCATGTAAGATGGTGAAAAAAAAAATTGGAATTAGAGTTAGTGTCCCTAAAACTACTATTAATTAACTTTTGAGAACAAAATAAATGACACGTCGAATTTCGACACATGACAGAGAGATGCATGTAAAATCATGATAAGTAAAGGCCTAACACACGTCTTTTTGCACAAGTCTGTGTTGTCCATGTAGTATACATAAAAGCAATACTAGTTTTACCTGGTAACTTCTTGGAATCTCTTGAAGCTTGTAAGAACCATGTTTTAGTGCTTCAACTAACAAAGAAGGATCGTGGAATGAGTAAAGTTTGGACTCCAAGCAGCTAAGATTTTGTCTGATACGAACAAGCTTCTCTGAGTGCATCGATATATGTGTCTCATATGGAACCTGATTAAAGTCAACCTCCATACCAATCAAGCTCATAAATTTTAAGGCAGGTAGTTCACCACCTGTAGTAAGCAAAGCACCAATAAGTGCCTCCACAACATCTGCCACTGTCTTATATCCTACTTCCCTCCTTCCACTGATATACACGGTTGTCATATTAGGTAGAAAATCTTCCTGCAATGCATTCCTGGCAAAACCATCTCCTGGAATACTCCACATTTTAGGATCGAAACGCTCATTGCGGATAAAACCCTACATTATTGTGAGTAAAATGGATATAAGAAGAAACAAATCCTAGCTAGCATGTAAAAAATGGTAGAAAGATCTTAAAAGTAGATTGAGACACAAAAAATCAAAAAGTTGCTTGTACTTTCAGGATTACATAATATTGCCTAATTTTGAGTTTGAGAAGAATCAATTTAACTTGTACCAAATTATACACTGAGCCCATTAATCTACATCTGCAAACCCATTATCTATAGACTTGGCTGCACATTAAAGCTAGAATGCGAAGCCTCAATCCTTTGCATAATTTATAAAGCATACGAGCATCCATATAATTTGCAAGTTTGGGAAAAAAAATCTTTTAATTGTTTCAAGTATTAGTTGTTTTGCAAAGAAAAGGCTATAAGCTCATGGTCCATTGCCCATTTGCATTTTCAGATCTAGCGTCAATCACTACTGAATACACAAAAATATAATGACAAAGTTCATGGACAAATAAATGAGAAGAAAAAATGACTAATAAGAAACACACTACACTTTTCACAAACTGCCATGTACAACTCCCTACGTAGTTATATTTTCATACCAAAAGTTCCATCAGAGAACAAGATATACTTTCTTTTATGAGTTCTCGCAAATGGTCCCCGAACTACATCTTTAATCTCATTTTGATCTCTGACTTTTTAACAAGTCCCAAACTTAACCTCAATCTGTAAGTTTTTATTTAGTTTTAGTCATTTTCATCAGTTCGAAGTTAAAAAGAAGACAAAACATGCACGTGATGCTAACAGAAAGTAGCATTCTGCTGATAGAACACGGAATATGCACGCAATTTTTGACACAGAATCGTAAATAACACTATGCTAACTGAATATTATCGATATGTTATTGTAGTTTAATACCCGGCTGATGAAAAAGACTAAAATTGAAACAAACTAATAGATCAAGGTTGAGTTTTTAATGTTTTAGAATTTAATGTGAGAGTGACAAGAAAAATTTGGGGACCCATTGTAGGATTAACACATTTTTTTTCCCTCTAAAATATGGTAGCATGGTATTCTTTTCTTGCGTTACTTGACTTGGAAATGCATTATTTCCAACTATTAAATTTTCACACATTTTAAATTGTCATCAAAACTATGATGCTGAAAACTCAGTTAAGGCAGAAAAGATGTTACCATTAGTTTATGTTCGCATCCACGCTTACAAAGGCTTTCATTAGAAATTAACTTTTTCCTCTTTCTAGTGAGATCGCCCTCGCGGTGGTTTTGGTAGGTTTTAAAAAGCTGTTGACTAACGGCATATTTGAGAAATGAATCTCCAAGAGTCTCTAAAGTTTCCAAACAGTATTTTTCTTCGCATTTCTTCGTGGTAATAGCTTCCAAGACCTGCAAATAAATACAGGTTGGGACAACTTAAAATAATAATTTGAGAATCAATAAAATCATAAATGGCTTGGACAGGTTTCAGTTAAGATACATGAAAAGCTAAGGGTACAGTGTATGATATAACAATAGAGATTGAAAAGCTGAGGAGTACAGTGTATGATATAACAATGGAAAGTACATAGGCTAACCAATAAACTATAAGTACTTCAATTATTGAAGACATGAGAATTTAGATAGTGTGGAAAATACTGAAAATTTGGCTTAATCATCCTACAGTTTTCCATAAAAAAAAAAAAAAAAAAAAAAAAAAAAAAAAAAAAAAATCACAAAAAAATTTGGTTTAAAAACCCTAACTTTTTCAAAAAAAAAAAAAAAAAAAAAAAAAAAAAAAACAGTAGATAATATCACAAAATGATACCTTTACAATCTCCCTTAGGGATAAGAATTTTTTCTTTTTTTTTCTATAAGGAGATAGAAGACACCTAAGGAGCGTTTTCTTAACATGAAATAAGGAAAGAGAATATCAGTCCTTACATCCTCATGGCATTGCTTCCCTGTTAAAGGAAATAAATGCCAAATTTACTTATAAATACTTGATAAGTTCAATATTTAAAGCCAATGACCATTTGATTATGTAAAAGGGTAATTTAGGGGGCGTTTGGTAACTTGGTTCAGCTATTCTGAACCAAAAAGTTCAGCCGAGCCAGTGTCTGGTGATTTTTTTTTAGGCCCATTGTGAACATTTGATTAGACATTTTGAACCCAAAACAGCACCCTTTTTTGTATTTACCTCCCCCCTTATTTTCAACATTTCGAACCCATTTTGTAAAGTGCTCTTTGGCTCAAAAAATTTGGACCCCCCTCTGTTTTTAGCATTTTGAACCATCTTTTCAATACACAACCAACTATAGTTTCAAATTCATTCCCTTGTCAAACCTATGATCAACCGCATATCCAAACGTCATTTTGCAATACATGTTCAAACCCCATTTTTCAAACTTTCTATTTCAAACCCAAAAAAAATTGACACCACGTGTCAAACCTATTTCCCAAACGGACCCTTGGTAATTATATTGATAGGATTACCATTTCTATGTTTAGAAAACACTAGAAAGGGAATTGAAGTTCTTCCTATTACACCATCTTATAAAGAAGTAAACACTAGAGAGGGAATCAATGTTCCAAATTTTTATTACCTTAATTTCCTTTTCAATTCACTTACCTTTCCCATTACAATTGTTTATAATTCGGTGAATGCACCCACCCTAGAAGTAACAGTTATAGAGTGCAGGAAAAATAAGGTATACAGGGGAATGAGTGAAAATTACTCTGAGTTCTGATTGATAGTATGAAATTAACTAAATGACTTTATGGGAAACAACTTCAGGCCATCAAGGTTATCTACTCACTAAAATAAATTAACAACAAACAACCCAACAAAAAGGTATCTTCATATTGACGAATTTTTCAAGCGTAAATCAGAAATGTGAAAGTAAAATCTGATAGAGAAACCGAATACATTACAAAATATAGTACCTTCGTGGCTGGAATAACTGCATTTTGCATGCAACGATCCAAATATAGCCTCTTCAAGTTAACAGCAATAAGTAGGGACTCTAGGCGATGCATTATGGACGGAAGAAATGAGAATGAATATAAGGTGCTTAGTGATATGGGCGACATGATTATAGAGCACAGTTCAGGTGGCAGTTGAACAATTGTATATCTCGACTTTGGAAGGAGGGAAAAAAAAAAAAAAAAACAAACAGAGAAAGAGAGAGAGAGAAGTTCAATATGAATTATTTTGTTTGCTGGACACAAATGGAAATGCTACAATATAGTTAAATAGCGCTATCAAAACCAAATTATGAGGGAAAGCAACATGGACAGAAACGCTTTGAATACCCTTTTCTAACGAAAATCAAACACTCGGTGCCATATTAACTCCATTCTCTCTTTGCTTCTTTACTCTTAGTCAATACGTTTTACTTGCATTGTAAAAAAAATCAAGAGGATAATGAATATTGGCAAGAAGTATTTGACTTGAAAAAAAAAATCCAGTGAATTGCAATATAATTTTAAAATGAAACTTGTAAAGGAAAAAAAAAAAGATTCTAAACGTTTTTATATGCAAGGATTCTGTAAGAAACAATTTCAAGTAAAATCATTAACAGAGCAACTCAACTTAACATCAATGATCCTATAAACAGCAAAAAGGATAACTAAAAAGTCCTGTAAGTGAAAACACGCACACAAAAATCACCGCAACTGATAAATTAAGCAAATTAGAGATTGTCAAAGAACTAAAACAAGCAACATCACTTTTGGTTTTCTTAATTCAACCAAAAAATAAGAAGAATTTAATATAAGTACTAGACCTTTCTGCTTGGCTTGTCTGTACTCAAGGAGATAATTCTCCACTAAAAAAGGTTCCCTTGCTTCAAGAAGTGGTTGGTCACAAAATTTCAAGTTGATCCCATGCCTGCAAATTGAGAATGAAATACAAAATGTTTACACACACCTGCCAATCCGTACTAAAAGGCATCATGATCATGATGCAGTACATCTTAAGAGAAAAAATTATTATTTCAAAAAATAAATAAATAATAATATTAACATTAATATTAATATTAACAACAACAACAACATGAACGTATCATACTATTATGGAAGTTCCTGAAAATATGAGTTACTATTATGTAAGAGAGAATCACACGTTACATACTTTTGTTCATTGAACTTCTTGTATGTTGTAACTCCACCACCCCAGAGTTTTAGAGCAGAGTTTCCATTCATGTCGCTGAGAATATCAGCGATCCAATAAATATTACCGTTATGAGGGGTGTAAACCAGAGAGTTCTTGAGCTTACAAGTGCATACAATACCATTTTTGGTATGCGTGCGATTGAAATAATTCTTCACTAAACAACGAGTAGTGTGATTCTCATTACATTTTTCAAAGGAAAATAGCGCAGAAATCGTAGATTCCCATTTTACCATCAAATCTCTTGGATTCAAGATGGTGGCGGGAAGAATAAGATAATCTATCTCAATATCTTCTTGCAAATGATGTTGACTCGAAACTTCTCTCACATAATTGAAATTCTGATACACAAGAACTCTGAAAAGAGTGACCTGAAATCTTCTGGACACCAGAACCTAGCATACATATTGTTTGCAAATAAGAGAAATCATTAATCTATCTTCAGCTTCCGGTACGTGCATAAGCATCAAAGGGGATAAGGTCTTACCTCTTCTGAGCTATAACATTTTTTAACTCCAACATATTTCAAGTTCACTATCAAACTACCTGAGCCAACTTTCAAGTCAAAATGCGTATTTCCACCATCAACTTCAAGCTCATTTCTCGTCCCAAGTAAAATATTGTGAACCGGAATGTCATACTCAAACTCTTGCTTTAGCTCAAGTAAGTAGCAATAATACAAGGTATGGGCATCACCATCCGGACAAAAAGATCCGACCATTTCAGAAGGGATATATCTTGGATGTGCATCTTCATACGGCTGGCTCTCTAGATCTGGATATTGAGCAGTTAAAAGAAAATGCACAAATTTTACAGATGTTAATTAGCAGGAATATGTAACTTTCTATAGTAAAACCATGGGAAACTAAAACATATGTAGAGTACTATTGAATTACCACTTTCTTCGTCTTCTCTCACAACGGTGTTTGGGACAAGGTTATCAGTTAAAGCACCCATCTTATGTAGTTTCTTGCACGCTTCAAAACATGCGATCTGCTTTAGAATTTTTGCATTACCTTCTGCATGAACTTCTTGTATCAGATCGTTGGGAAGGTAGAGGGTTTGAGTTTTATCATCCCACCTTGGAGTCGGTTTAGAGTACCTACATATTTATAACCAAAGACTTGTAATAACCGTTTGAAAAAAATAATTATAATGAAGCGTTAACCATATAAAGAGTATAAGACATGCAAATAAACTCACTTATCAGAAGGAAGCCTTGAGCAGTAAAACTCTATCAAACTAATGCTAGAGTTAAGAGTCACAATGGCTCCAGTACTTTCAACACAGTAAAACTTCCCTTCACTGAAATCAGTTTCGAGAGATATGCAAGGAAGGGAAGATTGGCATAAGAACTCCTTTCTCATAATATCTCCACGCTCACAATATTTTTCAAGCCGGGACTGTGTATTCAAATCACCACTGTAAATAAAGGAGTTAAATAAAATAAGCATTAGTGTATTAGATACTAATCTCACAATTTTCTCAAAAAAGATAAACCAACAATCGCAGGGAGGAGTGTACAAACACACACATCTGCGCGTGGCAGCGCGGGAGTGTGTGTGCGCTCCTGTTTGAAAGCAGAAAGTTGTTGCCACCAAGTTAAAAATGACATACATCTAAAAGCTCTACAATTGAAAGAAGAAGAAATATCAAGAGGAAATTTTCACAGCCACATTACACAAATTATGGACGTTTAGTTCATGGATTCAGAACCATGATTCAGAATCATTCTCGGTTTACATGTGTTTTTTGTGAGAGAAAACACTGTAGCGAGTCACGAACCATGATTCGAACCATGACACGAATCTTCATACCAAACAATACATCTCAGAAGTCCTGGACTTATAAATCAAGAATTACCTCTCCACCATTATTATAAAATCTGAATTATGCGTCCTAGCACGACCTCTGCACTGTATAAAACTACAAAAGGTTTTAGGAGGGTCAAAACAGATAACCAAGTTGCAGCTTTGAACATCTAAACCCTCTTCAAGGATCGGTGTTGCAACAATAATATTCACCTGCCACGTACATGTTTTCACTGTGAATGGAAGAAACCGGTAATGAGGAAAATATTCTGATTTTGGGAAGGAAAAGACTGACATACCTTGCCTTCACGAAATTCATCAATGATTGAATTGTGTGTTTTTCTTGTTTGAGAATGAAAAAACTTGTTGCTTCCAGCTATATATTTTGTCTTCCAGCTATTATGTCTTGGAAGCAACTCACTTAATAAAGATTCAATGATAACTGCTGTTACGATCATTTCCGCAAAAACAATACATCTTAAATCCTCTAAGCTCCTGTATTTACATAACAATAGTAAAACTCATTATCATGTATTTATAGTTTAAAAGATTTTTAGTTGTAATTGAATGCAATGTATTAAAAGAAGAAAAGAAATAAAACAATAGACCCCATACCATCCCAATGCATACTAGACACTTTAACGTCAAAAGGCTCAACATCAACCAAAGGATTAACATGAATTTCCATCAACAATTTGAGTAAAAATACACTTTCCAGTTGTCAATGTGTGAAAGCTTTTGCTATCTCCTACACATAATTATAACTTCCAAAATGATCGACTTCGACACTTTTGAAGGCACCGTGTTTTCTTAACTAATATGAAGAGAAATCTTTATAAAAGAAGGAAGAGTATGAAAGAAGAAAACGCGGAAAGAAAACGAATAGTGCTAAATAGAGAACAGTAACTAAAGGAATTTAGATGACATATATTGCCCATTCGTAAGGAAAAAAGAAAAATCCTTGAATTTGTTAGGAAAATCTTCTTCATTTCTTCAGACGTAAATTGGATATGTTATACTAAACATCAAACGATATACTCATAGTGACCATTCCTTTTTTTTTTTTTTTGGGTTATTATTTTTCTGAAAAGTAAACGAATTTTAAATCACAAGATACCTGTATTTTGAATCACAAGTAAGCAACTCAATGAGACACACAACTTTTGCGGTTAGAAGCCCCTCATCCATATCATGTATAGTATTAACTCCAATAGACCACTTCGGATCTAACTGTACAAAGAAAGGAGCAAAGAGAAGTAAGTAATCTACAAAAGAAACAATAATTATCGACCACATTCTTTTCCTCATACTCATTGTAATAACCGAGAAAATCCTAAAATTAAATAATGTAATTTAAATCAAGGATTTTTCTAGAAAATATCATATTTGATTTTGTGAATAAAGAATTTATGGAATTAATATTAATATTCTAAAATTCTATAGTATATTTTAAGTTAAATTCACTTTTCGTGATCAAATAGTTCGGTTGATAATTCTCACCGCGATTTAAGACGGAAAGAATTTTAATCCGAAAATAACTTGAGAATTTTAATTGGAAGAATTTTCAACTATAGTACAGAGTTAACAGTATACTGAGAAACACTCTAACACTCAAGCAGCCCTTAATTGCCAAATTAGTTCAACCCAATTTACGCAAATAGCATTTTCGATAAAAAAAAAAATGCTATCCAAGTTCGGAAATTGACATTGTTACTAATTATGTCATTTCTGAGGTAAAATGTAGAAAAGTCAAGTTAAGATTTTAATTAGTCTAGAAATAATTTTTAGACTTGAAACAATCCGATTGTATTACACGATTTAGATTTGAAATCGACATTAAATTACTCGGAGATTAACATCAGACTATAAGTAAGTAGTAAATTAATTTATGTCAGCTAAGCTAATTACCTCTAATCAGTACAAATTTATCTGTTTGGAGGGAATATTTGAGCATAAAACCAAAGGATGAGATTTGACACTAATTTAACGTGGTTGGTGAGGAAATTATGAGATGCTTCCCATTTCTCTCTCCTACCTCACATTTTCACGTCACACTCTCTCTCTACAACAACCGGCCATGATCTCCGATTAGCATTCCAATATCATTTTTCGACACCTCCTTCACCATCGCGAAGCGCTCGACGAGCTGAGCACAAAGGCATGTAGCACAACCTCCAATTCGGTTGTAAAGAACCACACTCGTCGAAACAAGAGCCGAGAATAACCATTTCTTTCTGACGTGATATCTTCGCCATTTGACATCTAATCAAGGTGATTTCAGTTCCTATAAATTCAAAACGAAATGACGAAGAAAATCCATACTTTTTCACAGCTCAATTTTAGCCATAGCACCGCCGTCTGTGGTGGCCGGAATTGCCGCTGCCGCCATCGTCGTCGTTTCTCTCTCTACGGGCCGCCGTGGACGTCACTGCCCCACCAATTGACTCAGAAGCCGACGCCCAACAGACATCATCACCGTCGCCGTTTCGCCAGAATTCAAAGAGAGCCGCTGCCATCACGTGGTGGAAGTTGTTTCAACCAATTTTGAGGTTCCATCGCCAAAGAATCAAGAACCAAGTTGCCGATTTTTCTCGAAATCTCTAAGTTCGATCTACACTGTTAAAGGCCGAATTGAAAGAAATTGACCCCGCCATTAAACTCATGAGGTCAAAAACTAGTAGGAGCCGAAGTATCATCGTTGCCCAACCACCGGAGCCGCTGCAAGCGCCGCCACGCGCCGCCGCGGATGGCGCCTCCGGTGAGTCTCAGTTTTTTATGTTCCCGACCTCCATTCGCCGATCCGAGACCATATTCTGACTTATTTCGACGTGTTGAATGCAACTATGGCCTCCGTTCGGCCAAATTCAACTATGAAAATAATGGTCTGATACCGGTTGCATGCAGATCGAGACGATTCAGACTGAATGAATAAAGTTCAGAATCGGGTATCCAATACTTTGATGGTCACTAAGGATCATTCATAGTGCTTAAGGTTTCTCCTGGAACCAGTTTCAAGAGAGTACGCAGTGGGACACGACATGTGAGGTACTACTAGAACCGCTTATCTCGGAATTGAGGCAAGTATGAACCTCCCTACAGTATAATTAATGACAAGTAATTTAAAGCGTATGATTTCCATGAGATACGTTAATTATGAAACTCACAAATTATGTTTATGTTCATGTTATAAGCCGTATTAGGTTTTTATAAAACTTAACAATTTTCAAATAAACATTTAAGCGGGTAATCGTAAAAGCCGATACGCTAGACCTTTAATTTTACGACGTTAAATACGGGCCTCAACACTATTATGAGCTCATCAAGTGCAGTAAAGTAAAGTTTATTAAAAGTGTAATTTATGGATAATAATTTAATTAATTATTAAATTAATTAATTAAATTATCTTAGACTTAGAATATGGGTAATGAAGTTAATTAATACAACAACAACAAGCCTTAATCCCAACTTAATTGGGATCGGCTATATGGATTTCACTTTTTCACACGGCTCTGTTTGAAATTAAACTTTCCTAAAGGCCTAGATCTAGAATGTCTTTCCTAACAACTTCGGTCCACGTAATTCTTGATATACTCCTCCCTCTCCTAGTATTAGGTATAAGAATGTCCTCCCAAGCACGAACTGGTGTTTCTAGCAGTCTACGTTAGACATGTTCGTACCACCTCAAGCGGCCTTCGCGCACCTTATCTTCTATTGGTGCTACACCTACTTTACTATGAATAACTTCATTCCTTATGCGATCCATTCTCATATGGCCACTCATCCATCTTAAAATACGCATTTCTGCCACACTCATCTTAGATACATGTTGTCTCTTAATGGCCTAACATTCACTACCATATAACATAGCTGGGCGGATTACAGTCTTATAGAACTTTCCTTTCAACTTAATAGGCATCTTGCCATCACGTAAAACTCCCGTAGCATGCTTCCACTTAACCCACTCTGCCTTAATCCTATGTTGAATATTCTCTTCTATATCTCCTTCGTACTGCACTATAGACCCAAGGTACCTAAACTTCCTAGAAGCCCCAATCTCCACACCATCTGAAAGTTTTTCATCACTCTGATTACTTGAATTACTAAACCTACAATGCATGTATTCAGCTTTCGTCCTACTTAACTTAAATCCCTTCGTCTCGAGAGTCCGTCTCCACAGTTCTAACTTACGGTTAATTCCTTCCCTATGTTCATCAACTAAAACTATATCATCCGCAAAAAGCATACACCAAGGAACTCTATTTTGGATTTCTCTTGTCAGCTCATCCATCACGATGGTGAAAAGATAAGGACTAAGAGCAGATCCTTGATGAAGGCCGATCGGAATGGGGAACTCTACCATGCAGCCTCCAGCAATTCTCACACTCGTGATCACCCCATCTTACATGTCCTTAATTACCTTAATATACCTCACATGCACTCCTCTCTTTTCTAGCACCTACCATAAAACTTCCCTCGGCACCTTATCATATGCCTTTTCTAAATCTATAAAGACCATATGTAGGTACGTCTTGGCTTCTCTATACCTTTCCATCAGCATCCTAAGAAGAATTAAAATTAATTAACTAAATTATGTAGACATAGTATATGAATAAAAGGGTTAATTAATTACTAAAATTAGTTAACTAAACTATTAGACTTATTATATGGATAAGATATTTAATTAATTAATTATCAACTTAGCACGAATTTATAAAGGCAATTAAAGAAGACAGAATTATAAGGATTTAATTAATCCTTACAATAGAAATTATAAATTTTTACGATCCTTAATAAAAAGGATAAATACATTCTAAGAAAGGATATAATTCCTTTATGACTATGTTAAATAAAAATAGCATACTGAAAGTTAATATCACCCTCTGAATGGGTGTTCCTAAGGGGAGGCTCATGTGAGACGAAAAAGTTAAGAGTGTCGTACTAACCTCCCGACCTAAGGGGAGGCTCATGTTCAAGTTAAATCCTCTCGACCTAGGGGGAGGATTCAAGTCCTCTCGACCTACGGGGAGGCACTCATGTTTCAAGATCACGGTGTTGTTGGGACCTTGCAAACCCTAACTTCTTGATGATTGCGCGCATTTGGTATGAACACTCGGGCCCATCAAGTATAATCAGATAAATTCATAAAACATTGCGTTCTGTTATAGTGTGCGATGATATGCCATACTGCATACTCACTAATGAATCTAGTGAAACTTATAAGAACAAAATTGAGTTTCATACCAGCTTTCGCGAGGGAGGTAAGCAAGTTCTCTGCAAGGGAGATATACAGCTTCAGTACAAATTCAGAATCCTCCGTAAGGGAGGTATTTTGATTAGTATGATCACGGTGTTGTTGGGGACCTTCATGAACCCTAACTTCTCAATAATTGTGCGCAATTGGTATGAACACTCGGGCCCATCAGTTTAGTAAGATAATAAGAGTAAGACACGATCATAATTAAGCATAACTGGAACATGCATATTTTATTATATGTATTATCAATAGTTTTACGAAATATAGTTCATACTTGCTGAGCGAAAGCTCATTCAGATATGTTCATGTTGTAGGTAAGAAACCTATCAGTAATTCTTGACAGGTAGTGGCGAACAGCGGACGAATGGTGGAGATGAGAATGAATATCACTCGCAAATAAACCTTCCGCAGTAAAATTAAATAAAATCATGTATTTATAGTTCACGAGATTCAAGTATACATGTATGTATGTAATTGAAGACCAAGGTTGTAATTATACAACCTTAGTTTAGAAAAGTTTTAAAAAGTATTTGAAATACGAATTTATAACTATTTCTTATTTAAAATCGTCTTAGAAGATTTTAATTTAAGTTACGAAATGTTTTGTGAATTGTTATTAATATGTTTTACGAAAAAATCCGCTTATGAGTATTTCAAGTTAAGTTCAAGATTACGTAGTTAAGTAACAGCCACATAAGAAAGATCGTTACACTCATTGCATGACAAGGATGTTGCACCTGTCATTTTTATGCTGTTTTGAAGGACAAAAGGGTAATTAAGAGCATTCTCTGAATGACACCTTCATAGCCAACCAAATACCGAGTTTATCCAAACAATAAATTAGAGCCGACGAACCCTTCAATAAATCTTTGCGAATAGATTCTGTATCATTTTCATCTAGATCCAAATTATTCAGAGATAATTCATACTGAGAAATAGACATGAGCCAGAAGTTAATGCTGTCAAAGAAGTATATACGTGCTTCAACAAATAAGCCAAAAGAGGAGGGTGAACAAAATGTATGCAATACCTGTTCTCTTAAAATTCTCAATTGATCAGCTAAATTGGTAGAGAAGGGATGTTGGCTATCCATCTGCTCGTAAAATTTGAACGTCAAAGTCGGAAATGGAATGAACTCTGCAAGAACAGATTCACTAACACATGTGTACACCTAGAACAGAAGACCAGAGCCACGACAGGAAACACGAAAGTCAGAAACCAAATAACAATATGAAGCAAATAATATAATGATTCAATTAGAAGTAAGGGGAAAAACTCGATCGTCATTGTGCAAAAAGAAAGGAAAGAACCTTGGCATTCATGACTCTCTCCAGTTCACGGATCTCTTTCAAATCAATTTCTAGATTTGAGTTTCCACCTGATTAGAACGTCAACAAAGGTCCAAAATGGTAAGGCTGTATGAAGGAAAAAATAGAATTCGGAGCTTTGAAAATTTGATAGAAAAAAAAAAATTATAAGCAAGGCCTACACCTTTTGATTTTGTAAGGGAAGCAGTCATTCCAAGTATCCTAGGAAGATTGGATTCACCAGATTGTAAATGACGGTAATAGAACTCCTGTAAGTCATCCAAACTCTAAATCTAATAAATACATATTATATAGATAGAGATACATTCTGATAATGTAATATAACTAAGGAGCTCAAGAACCAGCTGAAATTTCATTTCAAGAAGTAGTAATTTCAGATAATTGTTTAGGAAAAAGAAATACAAAAGAAAGAAAATAGCTTAGCAAAATTTAAGCAACAAGAATCCTTTACAGATCTTACAAAACCTTAATCTCATGGCATAGTTTTATGGGTTATATGGATGAGGATGTGTTCCTCTTTTCGCTTGGAACACAAAAGAAGAATCGTCTCAATTGGATTGGAATGAAGAAGCTGCGGCATTTTGAAGCTCGAGTTTTCATGGAGATAAAAAGAGAGAAAAAGTAAAAAGCAACTGGTCCTACTCTAGTATATAGGTTCAAATTGTGGGAATCTAGAGGAGGGTTGAATTCTAAGTTGGGGGATTTGAATAAGATTTTATAATGTGAATTGGACACCTTTTTTAATTCCCAAACACTGATTTGGGTGGAGTTTTTTATTCAAATTGTAGCAAATGGGTTGGAATTAGTGTACCAAAGAGGGGGAAATCTGTTGAGGTACTAATCAGTGAGTAAGAACTTTTCCCCAACAGATTTTTTTTTTTTTTTTGAGAGGTCTCCAACAGAAAATACAAATTCAGAACATAACTAAAAGTGAATGATTGCTTTCTTCCGGATTCATGTTTGATTACCAAAATATACTTTCTTTTTTTGAAGTTAGCTATTAAATTAGCATATGAAGAGGGGGGGTGCTGCCTCTCTTTCTCTTCAATCAGCCACTCTTCATTCTTGGTGACTTTGTCCCAAGATTAGGACTTTAAGCAATGCATGTCCATTGCTCCTGCAATTTCATGTAATACCGTTTTAAGGAATAGGCATACATCCGAGAGAAAAGTTCCGAGCTCACCAGCTCATAGCTTAATGTAAAAAGGGCAAGGCAAATTAATCATGTTTTATGATCTAATTTATTCTTTAACTTGTTACCTCGAAGGTAAAAATATACATTACTTTTAAAGCAATAATTCTCTACCAAGTTACAATGCATTGACGTTTGTTCATGTATTGCACGATTTAAGTGGGTTATCAGCTCTCACTCCACTTAAGCGGCTAACTTTAAAATGATGTTACTCACCCTTAGAAAACAGAAAACTAGAGTAAAAATCAACTGCAAGCTTGTTTTACTAGCACAAATTATATAGCTCATCAATATTTTCAGTCCACGTTTGTGTGACATATGAGAACTAGAGGCATGAAGAATTAGTAATCAGAATACAATTAACAAATCTGAATAGTACTGAAGATCATCCGTATCACATGATTATTAACATGCGATAAACCACTAGTGTATAGTAAATGAAAAAAAAAATGTCATGCAAAATAAGATATATACTACTCACCTTCATTATGAGAGCATATGGATGGTTACCCCTAGCATGATGGCATTCATCAAATACTAAACCCTTTATTACGCTAAATTTGAAAAAGGCATGCCTCAAACTGTTAAGTAATATTTCCGGTGTCATCACAAGCACCTGTAATCACGTAACTGCAAGTCATAGATCTAGCATACCGAATCTTATTATTGTAAAAATAACAGAAAAGTTACTTAAGAATAGAATGCCTTGTAACAAATAAAACATCTACATATAGAAGTGGCAAGATACTCAAATCACAACACATTCAAATAAACTGCATAAACAGTCGATACATTAAAATTCGCCCTAATTTCCAATTTCAAACATCCCACCTCATTTTTTTCAATTGCTTGCTTCCACATGTTACTATTCCAAAAGTCAGTTTGCGTTCCTCCACTATACGTACCAACTTTCAAGCCAGTATCCTTCTCCAGAGCCTTAGCTTGCTACAAAGATACAAGGAAAAACAAAAACAAACATCTTAGTAACATCAAACCTTAATTTCCCAGAAGTCTCAAATTCTCAAAATCTAATCATGTTAGTATCTATATATTTTCAGCCTGAACTGGCATAGAACCACTACAACAAAGACAATGATAGACTACACTGGGTAGCTTTAAGAAAGACTAGGATTTTAGAGCAAACCATGGTCTAAATTTTTTTTTCTTTCTTTCGTTTCAACATTTCAGTTTTTTCAACCCAAAGCTCAGCAAGATCCCCTATATCATATCTGATTCCCAATTACTTGATCTAGAAATATTCCTCAATTTTGAATCCCATAGCTAAAAACTAAATGCTCTTCACTAATACTATGAGCTTAAAGACGACACATTTTCGTTTACACACATTAGGCTGACAACCAAATCTACTTATCCAAAGCTCCAAACATAAGTTTCCAGTCTACAAGTTAAAAATCAGAAGCGCAATTTTTCCTTAAAAAGTAAAAAAAAAAAAAAAAAAAAAAAAAAAAAAAAAAAAAAAAAAAAAAAGAAAGAGAGAAGAAGGTATGATTCTAGATATAGCTTCAACATCGGCATGCAACAAATGCAGGGGGAGAAAAGGATTTTGTACTTAAAAATTACTTAGAAGAACGAACATTGCTGTCAACAAGCTAGAAATTAACATGTCATATTGGTCTTGTTGACTTACAATGCAGCTATTCAACACTGATTCCTTTAAGACCCAAATCGAAATCATAGAACAGGAAAAGCTATCTACCAGCAAACATGAGAAAGAGAGAGTGTGGTTATACTTGAGAGACCAGAACATCTTTGGGAACCAAGAAAACGGCAACAAAAGGCGAAGGCTTGCGAAGGACAGCGGCATAGCTGCGGAGCAGCATCGACGCAATCAAAGTCTTCCCGGAGCCCGTTTCCAAGAACACTATTGTGTTCTGCTTCATCCCTTGCTCCCATGCTTCAACCTGGTAACTGCAAAACCAACATTTTTCCGTTGTTTACGGAGAATTCTGCGCGGGGTACGAATAAAATTCCTACCATTCCAACACAGTTTAACAAAGTTTTAACAGAAAATCACATTAACATAATACCAGATTAACAAAAGTATGACAATTTAATGGAATTAATGAAAATCTGACTGCCATTGTGTCCTAGTAGTAAGTTCGTACCTAACAAAGAATTCTCCTCATAAAGAACAGCATATAAACCATAACCGCAACTGATTAAAAAAAAAAACAAAACAAAACAAAACTTCATTTTTTGTTATCTGTTTACATTGTTTGATAAAAATGCATTATCGAAGAAGTATTGATCACCTTCTTGCAAATGAAAGAGGATCAGAGGATTCTTTCTGGGTTCTTTCGCTCTCCGTGCCAACTGGTTCCAGCACAGCATCTCTCTGCGCCATTGTTGATCACCAGAACAGAAGTACTTCTCAGAAGAATATGAGAGAGAGAGAGAGAGAGAGAGAGAGAGATTAGCTGAAATTGGTCATGGAAAATGATGGTTAGAAATGGTTGTTCAAAAGCTTGAGGAATAAGCTACCACTTCTCTAAGCTGATGGTAAAGGAGAGAGAGTAGAAAAAGATTACGCAGAACTGCAGGTTACTTGCAAAAAGGCTCTCAAGACGTGAGTGGACTTCCGGAATTGGGAAAGTCTTTCGTGGGGTCTCGACGATTAGTAAAAAGGAATTTCAGCCCAAATGATTTTTTTTTTTTTTTGAGGATTTTCTTTTCATAAATGACCTAAATTTTATAAAATTATAAAAATAACCGTTTTTATAAATTTATTAGTTAATTATTAATGATTTAACCACCGATTGATTTAGCGGCCTGCGTTTATAAATTTATCATTTTCTGAATTTATCTTCTTTTTTTTTTCATTTTTTCATTTTTTGTAAATCATGAATTTACTATTATAATTTACCGTCTTTTCTTTATAAGGTTCTAATTGAAATTAACTTGGTAAATCCTCAATTTACCTATAAAATTGGTAACTTTTTCATATAAGGTTCCAAGTGAAGTTATTTTAGTAAATCTTAGATTTAATACGTAAATCCTAAGTTTACCATTAAAGTTGATGACATTTTCTTTATAAGGTTTCAAGTGAAGTTATCTTAGTAAATCTTGTATTTACCACGTAAATCATGAGTTTACCATTAAACTTGATAACCTTTTTATTATAAGGTTTCAAGTGAAGTTATCTTGATAAATCTTTGATTTATCACGTAAATCCTAAGTTTACCATTAAAACTTATAATCTTTTCCTTATAAGGTTCTAAGTGGTTATCTTGGTAAATCTTAGATTTACCACGTAAATCTTGGAATTACTATTAAAGCTAATAAATATTTCCTTATAAGGTTATAAGTGAAGTTATCTTGGTAAATTCTGGATTTATCACGTAAATCTTAAGTATACCATTAAAGTTGAAAACCTTTTTTATAAGGCTCCAAGTGAAATTATTTTGGTAAATTCTAGATTTATCACGTAAATCTTAGATTTATCATTAAAGTTTATGACATTTTCCTTATAAGATTCCAAGTAAAGTTATATTGATAAATCCTTTTATTTACCACGTAAATCTTGAGTTTACCATCACAATTTACAGCCTTTTCATTATAAAGCTTCAAGTGAAGTTATCTTGGTTAATTCTGAATTTACCGTGTAAATCCTGAGTTTACCACGTAAAGAGAGCGAAGGAGGAGAGAGACAAGTATGACAAAGAGTAGGGTTTTGATTGGGCAATTCTCATCTAAGGGTATTTTTTGAAATTCATGTGATTGTAAATCTAGATTTACCTCAAATTGGCCTATTTACTAACTTTTCTAAAACTTTGGCTATTAATTTTTATTCCTCTTAAATATTGGCATATTTCCCTCCTTCTCCCTTAACTTTTCAACTCGAGTTCTTAAGTCGGACCCGCGAAAAAAGTGACTCCTTATTTTGCTCTATATCTCCAAACTTCTTTTCCCCTCTTTGAATTAGAACCTGTTCAATTTGTTAGTTCGAATTACAACTCAAGATTTTTGCTGCATAATTTTCTCTCACAAATTCAAATTCAAATTTTTCTGTTATAGTGTTTTCTTTCATATAAATTCACTTTTTAAGTCAAGTTCTTAATTCGAATGAGCGAAACGAATGGGGCCAACTCCTAAACTCAATGTTACCTTCGCTATCTTTTGCTCATACATCTCTCTAACTCTCCTTCTCTTACTTTGTCGATCTCACTTCCTCTATTTTTCTTCATAGTTTCAATTCAGATTAGAATTTTCAACCTTTAGGGGACATTTGGGAAGTACATTTGAATCATGATTTGGATTTTGATTCAATTCTTTGTAAGAAAACTATTAGCGGAAATTTTTTTTATTTAAATTTTTTGTGAAAAAAAAACACTATAACATAATCATAGTTTGAGTATGTGCCAAGCAACTCCTTACTAATTTGGGGTTTTCACCTCTCGAATCGTCCCCAATTGTTGTATCAAATGTTAAATTATTATGATAAAATATAAATTACAAAAGAATTCAAGAGACACAAAGATATAATATGATTCGACTTTTAAGTTACGTCTGTGAATAGAAAAGTTGATGTGTAAAGTTTTAATGATTGAGTGGGGGACAGCTTAGGGGACAGCCAAGGGGACAACATATCCAGCTCTCGGGTATGAGGGGTTGGCTAATGGAGAGGATTATCTTCTATATTGATTAGTGAGTGCGTATTAATTAACCGGTGATAATTTAAAGTTGGTTACTTTTTATGTTCCTCTTTGGTGCTGCACCTTTTCTTCTCATATTTTCAATGGGCCAGTGGCAATCTCGCGATGGCGCTCATAGTCTTCATGAGGAGAGTTCGTCCAATTAGCCTTGAAATTAGGGTCTCAAATTTTGAACTTGTATGTTATATTTACGCAATCAGATATAAATCAACTTATTTAACAACTCGTAAATTTAACGAATATCGGAATAGATTGAAATTGAAATACATGTGAAAACTCCTATATATACAATCGGATCCGTACAGAAAATCGACATTGCAACAATAGCTAGCTAGTAGCCAGTATAATTTTCTTTTTCCACATCTTATAGGGTATGTGAGCTAATAGCTAGTGTATTTTTTTTTTCACAGGTACAAATTTTAATTTCTAGTGAATTTTATTGTGCATTATTTGATAAAATTTAGGAGAGTATAAGACCAATTTGTAAATTTTTTTTTTTTTTTAGATTATGCCCAAATTTATGACTCAAATTATCTGTCTAATTTTAGTGTCATAATTATTGTCTAATAAATTATATTATGTCATGTGTAAAAAATTTAAACTGTTTTTAACAAAATCTTTTATACTTTATCATGAGATGATGTCGTATAATTTAATTAATTAAATGTTGTTTAGAATACTAAAAATTAAATAGAAAATCTGGATCTCAAAATTTCATATCAAACGACATAATATATTTATAAAAGAGAGAATTTGTATGCTTACTAAAAGAAAGGCTAAAAGGAACAACACAAGATCATTATTCATGACAAGGCAAACCACATCACATGAAACATAAAAGAGGAACACAAAAAACAGAGAGTCTGCTCATTTATTGAAGTGCAAATAAGCCTCTATGAGAGTGATCAAAGCAAGGAATGATCTTCTCCCACCACGCACAAATAGATAGAGCTATTTGTCATATATCCTCATAAATTTAGCAATGTTTGGTGCAGAAGCATCGGCGGCGGAAGCCCTGGCAATTGCCGCCTTGAAAGCCCTCAGTTCGGCAAATGTTAGCACAGTTGCTATTCCTCACGCACGTTCCCTTGAACCGATGGCTCGCAGATTGACAGGTCCTTGCGTCAGCAACCTTTGGCCCCATCTCTGTTAGAATATACTAAGATCAGTAATTTAATATGGGTATATTTGACGGTGATTTTTAGGCATCGTTCATTTCACTGATTTGAGTTTTCAGTTTTAAATTTCTATAGTAAAAAGCTCTCAGAAAATATCACATCTAATTTTTTTTGTTACAGTGAAAAGTTCTAAAAAAATGACACATCTGTGAAGTGAATGAGGCCTTAGAGTTTAAGATCAATTTTTTAACTATCCACAGTTAAAATTTGTACTTAATAAAAAATGTAATTCTTAAAGAATTTTTGAAGAATTTATAATCAAAATCAGAATCAGTCTAAAAATAATTTTGACTTTTAATCACTTTAAAGTATAATTAATAAAATTTTTATAATACTTATAATACTTTTAAAATTAATACCTATATAATTATAATTTATTAAACACTCAACTATTTTTTATAAAAATTATTTTTTTCAGTACAGTGAAATTTTTCTAAAATCTACAAATCTACAGCACTGTCAAAGACTATGTATAACGAGTAAATATACATATAGATAGGAATAGGAAACTCCTTTTTTCTATGTTAAGCTAGAAAATGTGCTTTGGTACTTTATTTCAACTTGTCTTATAAGATTTTTCTATTCTCTTTACTTGGAAAAATCCCCATTAGGTGATTTGTGTGTGTGTGTGGGTAGTGACCATTTGAGCTATTTGCTTGTGACAATCCTCATAGCTTGAGTTGGGTGTTCGTATTTGCAATACGTAACCCAAGTCATATTTCCTTGTAATCATCCTCTTTCTAAAAAAATAAATAAATAAATAAATAAATAAAAAACATAACCAAAACAAAATAAATAATAAAAAAAAGCCAATAAAAAAAAAGATGGATCTACTATGATGATGACTGCGATATATAGCCGCTATGGACTAAAACGGATTTTAGTTTCTTGTTGAGATGTATATAAAGAGCGTTTAATTTAGGAAGAGTTTTGATAAAAAAAAAATGTACAAAAACAAATCCAAATTAAAGAAAAACGTCAGAGAAAAATGATTCATACCAGCAGCCACCAGCAGCAGGAGAAGGAAAACCATGGAAAGCAAAGGCATAGAGCGCCCCATATTGAGAACAACGCAGAGAGATGGAGAGAGAGAGAGAGAGAGAGAGAGTGATTTGTTGAATGTTGATGGAAATGCAAGGAAGAAAAACATGGAAAAGGGCGTTATATAGAGTTACAAATGGAGCAAACCAGAGGAGTAATGCATGTTAACTACGTGTCATTCATTTCACTTATTTGAGTTTTCAGTTTTATATTTTTACATTAAAAAGTTTTTAAAAAATGTCATATTTAATTTTTTTTATTACAGTAAAAAATTCTCAAAAAATATCACATTTTAACTCAAATTAAAAACTTAAATTCGCGAAGTGAACAAGACTTACGTGTAAAACTTCACTAGAGAATTTCACTCAAAAAGGTGCAAGAGGACCGGTAAATGAATTACAAGTTTTAATCGTTAAATATGTATTTTTAATTTAATGTGATTTAAGTTTTAATTATTATCGTTTAGTTCATCGATTCAAATTTTTAATTTAAATTGAAATGTGATTTTATGTGAGTTTTTTAGTGTAGTAAAAAAGTTAGATATGACTGTTTCTAAGAGCTTTTTACTGTAGTAAAACTTAAATTCTAAACTCGAATCGGTGAAATGAACGGTAAAAAACTGTTTCTGATATCTATATAAAAAATTATCTATTTTTTAATCTAATATGATTTTAATTAAATTTAACAGTAAAAAACTTAGGAGATGTTTGGTTCATGGATTAGAATCATGTGATTAGAACCATTTTCGATTTACGTGTATTTTTTGTGGGAGAAAACATTGTAGTGACCATGAACTATGATTCAAATCATGGTTTGAATCCTCCAACCAAACATCCCCTTAGAGTTCATTTGATATAAAAGTTTAAATCAGTGTAATTCTAGTTTTGATTTTAAAACTATAACTATGATTTATAATTTTATGTCCAAATCATAGTTTTGAAACTAGAATCAAAATCAAAGTTTTGAACCACTTAGAGTCCGTTTGGTTCATAGATTAGAACCATGTGATTAGAACTATTTTCGATTTACGTGTATTTTTATGAGAGAAAATACTATAGCGAACCACGAATCATGATTCGAATCAGGGAACGAATCTCTCTACCAAACATCACCTTAAAATCAAAATGGATGGTTTTAAAATCAAAAGTAATTATTAATTTAAAACATCATATTAAAATTTAAATCTTAAATTAAAATTATCTAAACTAAATACTAATTTTAAATGAATCAAATTAAAATTATTTTTGTATTATTTATTAATAAATACTGCTTTAAATTATAATTATAATTTTAAATTCAGTGCCTTTATACTAAACAATGTCTTATACTATCAATCGGTAAGGAAGTTTGCGAAGATTAGTGCGCTTAGTTCAAAAAGGGGAAAAAAGCGGGTTGGTACGTGATGTGATCTTCAGGCATCACCTGGCGCACTATCGGAGCAGCAGAGTGCTTTTGATGGAGCTTCTGACGCTGCAATATCTTTGAAGATCGTTGGATTTCCGTCTGTCTTTTTGCGTTTGTGTTCACATGCCATGTACGAAATTCCGCTGCCCCACAAAATTCGTAAATTAATTTTCTTTTTTGTTTTTTTTGGTTCGGAAAATAATGTTTGACGCTTTAGTGTATCTCATTTTTAGCCGTCGGATGAAATATTTTAACGGCCTATATCGTTTGTGCGCTTTAAGTTGAATAATTTAAAACATAAAAGAAGTGATAATAGTAGTTCTCAGATTCAGACCAAAAAAAGAAAAAAAAACACTTTTGTAGAAATTTTTATAGAAATATGAAAAACAAAATGGGGACACTTTTTTTCTGTTTCTTTTCTAGTGAGTTCTACAAAAATGTTGAAAGAAAAAGATGACACGTCATTGTTGCTAAATGCTAATCCGCGTCGGATTACTGTCGTTGTGGGGCCACTGTTGCTGAAACACTGGGCAGCTCACCACTTCCAGATTATGTTATCTTTGAAATCTCCGTAACAATAATTGACCCCCTCTGGTTCGCAGTTCAAACAATTATTGTAGGTATTATTTATTTTATTAATTTAAATTTTTAATTTTAATTTAATTACAGTTAAAAAAATTTTAAAAAGTTTTATTTAATTTTTTTATTATAGTTAAAAATTTTAAAAAAAAATTTTATTTAATTTTTTTATTATAATTAAAAATTTTTATATAAAATTATATTTTAATTTAAATCGACAAACTGAACGATATCGTAATTCTCATTTATAAAAATTTAAATTTTAATTTAAATTTATCAGCCAAACATTACAAATTTAGGACTAAATGAAGGTTATGTTACATCATTAACCTCTAACATGAAATGTTGCAAATGATGACCTTATTCATTAATGAATTAACAGTGAAAATGACCTATTTAGCCCCCAAAATTTTAATAAATGAATAAAGCTTTTTAAAATTAGATAAATGGTCAGTCATCACTCTTTCTCATTAGTTCCAAACAATAGCAGCATCTTCATCACATTTCCCTTCTCACTCGTTACCACCTCTCTGTCTTTTTTTCTCTACGGCATTGTTTGTTTCACGGCTTCGTTTGTTTTACATATTTAATTTTTTAATTTGAATTGAAATGTGATATTTTTTAAAAAATTTTAACTGTAAAAATTTAAAATTAAAAATTTAAATCGGTGAAATGAACTAATTTTACGTTTTCACATCCCTTTCTTCCCCTCTCCCTCACATCAGACTCCTTCCGTCTCTTCGCGTCCCTCTCACTCCCACTCTCGACATTTCTCTCTCATAGTTCTCTGCATTTCTCGACCACTCATCACTTTGTAGGTGTTTAATTTTTGTAAGGATCGGCCATATGCCTAATTTTCAGAAAGTGAGGCCAAATTTAAGTCATGTGGGAAACCGTTAACGAGCACATGCAAAACTTGAAAAAATTGAAAAATGATGAGGATAAAACTTGAAAAATGTTGGATGCCATTTTAGTACTAGGAATTCAAAATTCCCACAATTCCCCCAAAAGGTAACCAGGGCAAGTTTTGATTTAATTAGTTTTTATACATTTTGGTTGGATCCATTAATTCTTGCTAATGCCTTCAATGAGGAGAGTTTAGCATTGCAATGGTTGGAGCACAAATTGAATGAAGTTTTTGGTAAATAAATGATCCTCTGCTAGGCTGCTAGCTAGTCCTTGATTTCGTTTTAATTTTATGATCGTGTTTTGAACTTGTTGCGACTGTTTGACTTTGGTTTTCAACAAAGTATTGGTGATGTATATGTGCAGAAACCATATATGGGAAACTCTAAGTTTATTCTATGGAACGTGTTATAGATTATATTGTGTTTTCAGTTTACAGGTCTTGCCTTTTTAGAGCTTTATTTTGAGGTCTTCAGAGTACAGAGTGAGCCAATTAAGTAGTGAATTTGAAATTGAGGATTTTTTTTTTTTTTTTGGGTCTTGCTTTTGAAGTACTACAACTGTATACAAGAATTAAATGATCTATGAATTGGATATAAGTTGAATGTGAGTCTTTTGAGTGGTTATTGATCGTCGATCAATTAGTGAGATAACATTAAAAAAAACAAACAAACAAACATGAGAGATAAAATGGAGTTTTAGGAAAGTTCGGGATTGGTTTCAGCTCCTTTTTTTTTTTTTTTTTTTGGGGGGGGGGGGGGGTAAATTATTGAATTTATAAATTTATTATAATATATCTCATTTTGACGATAATTGTGTTAAATTAGTGTCAAAAAAGAACGTTCAGTAAAAAATTTCAACATGAAATATTAATATTTCAATATCTCAATTTTTAATCTCTTAAATCTAATAAAAAAAATTTTGAGCAAATTTAATTAAATTGGATACATTGTAACAAATTTACAAGTTCATAAGGTAACTTGTCAAAATTAAAAGTTTAGGAGATAATTTATTAAAACACGACAAGTTCAGGGGTAATTGTTCCAAAAAACCCTATGAACTTTTGGTGAGTGTCTTTTATTGGAGAAGGAAGTAACAAATTTATTATGAATGATTGAAGTAAATAGCATATTTTAAAGTTATTTAAAATAAATAACAGTAAATTAAAAATTACATGGTAACAAATTCTTTTATGAGTCGTAAATAAAAAATTCACGAAAAAATCCTTTTAGGATAAATTTACGTGATAAAATTTGTTTTTACTGCTATTTACTCAACATATTTTAAAATCTACTATTTATTTAATTTTATTTTATAAAAATACTTTTTTTTACTCAAAATAATTTGTAAAAATACTATTTACTACAATTTTTGAATCTTTGTATAATTTTGTAAAAATACTTTTTCTTTTTGCTCCGAATAGTTCGTAAAAATACTATTTACTACAATTTTTGAATCTTCGTATCTTTGTATGTTGTAGTGAAACAGGGCTCCGCCTGTCCAATGGCTTCTGCTGTCTAAGACGAAACTCATTTTATCAGTTTGGGGGCATTTTTTAAATTAGTCAATTAAACAGAATCAACTTTCATATAATGGATATGGAAAAAATAAATATCAAGCATGTGATGTGAGCAACAAGATTGAAGATAGTTTTTTGTACTACAATTGACAGGAAACGCTTTGGTAAAGAGAGACGCAACAAATAAACGTAAAATAACTGTGTATAATTAAGTAGTCGCCAGAGTAGTATGTACATAATCAACAATATAAATAAAGAGCGACTTTGAAGTGCCGAAGAGATGGTAAAAAGAAGCGACAATACAAAAAACCTTGTCGAAACCCAAATAGAAAAAGTTACAGTTCAATATTAAATGCCGCTTCACTCCCATGTAACCGAAATCATAGAGTTGGCAAGGCCAGACTCTTCAAAAGTCAACTGACTATCATAATCCAACGACTTTGAAGCTCCTGGTATAGCTTCTGTCAAGCGAAATGGCCTCGTCTCGCCTTCCGTTAGTTGAGAACAGCAGAATGACCATAGCAGCTGCAGAAACAAAGAATTTAAGGAATGACTTTCGTCAATTGCTATGTAAATGTCACTAGCAGCCTTGCAAATGGAGAATCCATTATGCAATTCCTTGTTACAAATATAAATGTCACTAGCAGCCTTGCAAATGGAGAATCCATTATGCAATTCCTTGTTACAAATACACGTAAACGCAGTTTTGCTCAATTCCATGAAGACAAAGCGTGGGAGAGGAAATCGAGAAAAGAAAAGATAACAGTGGCAGCGTGGTCATAGAACAGGAAAAAAATAAAAATAAAAGAAAATTACATTTTTTCTGTCAATATATACAGAAAAAAAATAATGAAATCCATAAACGTATACCCCAGAATGCACTTATAAGTTATAATGAGATGGTTCATGGAATGAGATATTGCTTCATCATTGAGATATTCCCGTGGACACTTTTCTCATCTTCTTGTATTGTTAAACATGCAAGTCATTATAATGCACCCAAAACGACCTCATAAGCCAAGTGGTAATTAATGACTATAAGACAATTTGTGAGCACTGAAGCATTCAGGGTTATTGGACACAGACCAATAGAAGCCCCCATAGTTGATAACAAAGAATGAGATGATAACAATTCTCCATAATCGATTTTTACCTGAATCGGATCAGTTCGCAAGAAATTCCTCTGCACCCTGCGGCCACCTGGAAGACGGATTCCAACCCTGCATAGAAGGGTCTTGTCACCCTTGGGTTCTTCAGGCAAAGGTGGATAACTAGGCTTCTTATCTTGGCATGTTATCTCCTCCTGGTTTGTAAGATTTTCATCCTCATCATCGGACCCCCATCCACTTGTGCCTTTTATACCTTCCATAGAGGCTGCAATTGCTTGCAACACTTCCTCGTCTTCTTCGCTAGTCTTATCTGCAACTACTGGGGCATCTGAAATCAAATCAGCAATTAAATTTTGGAAACAAGGAAAAAAGAAATAAAGTGAAAAGAAAACCTTTTTTTTTCCAGTTTAAGTCAAAAGTTGAGTTTCTAATGATCAAAGGGCAAGTGAGAGGGAATATATGGATGTTTATATGCAGGAACTAGAAACTATCACAGTCAAACGATCACTCTAGTAAAAAACCATAGGAAAGAAGCGGAATACATGGAAGAGCTTCACAATCACTAATGAGAAAAGCAAATTATCCAAAGGAAACAAGAAAATCACCAAACCACATCATGGGAACCAAGCATATTAACTGAAAACCCTATAAAATATCAACCAAATTTGAACTTTTTCTAATCTTACACAAACAAAAAGAACAACTTGCGTACACAGGGCATAAATGCTATCTGCATATGCAGTTATACAGTAATAGACTGATAATCATTTCAAATTAAGCCACTCTAACGCATGAAGGAGAGAGGTTTTCTTTATCAGTCTTGTATACAAGCAAGAAACTCAGCAGAAGAACCGAGAATAATTTCTATACCTTTAGTTTTCTGTGGCCGAGCGAAAGAACTTTCTCGGGGGCGTTTGTGCGACAATGTCACATGATGATCCCTTGGCCCACCCTCCATGAAAGGTAAGAGATCCTAAATTTCAATTGATGTATTGTCAGGTGAGTAAGGTAATACCAAGATCACAAGCTAAAACTTTTTTATGTAACATGTTATTCGGCCCACAAAAGGAAAGTTGTGATAAACTAAACATACACAAATCCACCTACCTCTAGCAAGCGTTCAGGTTCAACCATTCCATTCCATGAACGCATTTTTTGCCCAGTGATGGGATCAATGACAAGAACTACAGGAATAGAGTCCAACTTGTAATATGTGCATACTTTCTGGCCTTCAGTTGTATCATCATATACCTGTGTTCACAGGCCAATGCCAAATTGAGTTAGAAAGCATAAAATTAACTATTTTATTAGAAACCAAAAAACAATCGACCCTAAAATTCAATGGGAGCATCAGATGTCATCCAAATGACCCATAAAAAGCAGTAATGTATCTCTACAATTCCAGGCTACACATGATTCTTGAATGCAAATAAATGAATTAAAGTTTCTACATGTTCTTTCTTAATTGAAACTTATTTTCTGACATAAATAACCACAGAATGGCCATGCCTGGTATTGCCCTACTTATGAGCTACGAACCAGCTAAACATTAATGTTTCTAGATTCAATTATGCTTCATATGGGCCATAGTCAGATCAGGATATTGAAGCATATCAACAAATCTAAACATGTATGGTGTTTATTACATCCTCTAATTTTATAGCTCAAACTTTTAAACCGGACACTTTAATCAGGCATGGATCCCTAACTAACAAAAGAATGATACTAAAGCTACCATCAGAGAACACAGTATGCTGCTGGAAAAGATTAATATTTTGGGAAAAGCAAATCATACTGAAAATCGTACTGAAGTGGGCTGCCTACCTGCCAGAAGATAAAATTGGTACCGATTGTTTGAGAAACAGCTTCATTTGCCCATGTATCTCGATTAAGCTTCAGAAGATGATAAACGGAAAAAAAAAAAAAAAAATATATATATATATATATACATATATTACTCTCTGTCTAAAATAATAACTATGGAGCTATCACAAAACAGTGAAGACAAACATCCTACCATATGTGAGCTGAACTCCTTTGTAGACTGCAAGTTTATCAGGAGCCATTTGTCCTGAGCAGAGGCAGTATCCTTAGCCTGCAACACACATAGAGTTTCATGTAAATAGACCTAAGTAATTACTTACATAATTATTTTATACAATAAACAGCCTCATCAGTAATAGCAAGATTTAACTAATGTGCGGTAAGAAATTAAAATATGTTATGAAAATTGGAAGTACAAAGTGCAAACTCAAGTGAGAGGTATCTCACCATTCTAGCCATAGAAAAGGTATATGAGCACCTTCTCAGTCACAATTACAGGCTATTAAGCAAAGCCCCATAAATGATATATATTTATCTACTAGTCCATGTTCATTTGTCCTCTTAAATTATGCAGCAACCCAAAAGAAGATTCACACTAACTTAACTGAATAACAAGCATACCAACAATAACACATACACATACACAGAGTTTACGCATTATGCAGCAACAAACAAAACAATAATAACTCTGTTACCTTTTCAAATGGTCCGTGAAACATGAGATGAAAGGGAGGACGATATAATGAAGCAAGATTATCTCGCGAATTATCTGCTGTCGATGCAGCACCTTGATCTGATTCCCAGACCCCAGGACGTCTGATTTCCTCACCAAAATTACGAAAAGCAATTACTGAATTTGATTCATGTGATGGATATCCAAGCATCCTTGATGCCCTACATGAAAATAACACAGGATCATTTTAATTTAATAGGTACTGATAAATAGATTGCAAAACTGAATAAACGATAACAAAAAAGGTCATTAACATGCAAATTTCAAGATAAAGCGACCCAAGTTACGTAAGAAACACGACTAGAGTACAGGAATAACTAATGTGGAGCTCCCTAACAGCATAACTGAAGAAAGTAGCAGGCATATAATTTAGCAAACTGACTAAAAAAATCATCTTGTGCATCTAAGATACAAGACGGAAATATGACAAATAATGAACACTCCAATCGTATTAGAGCTAGATTCCAATGTTTGATTCGTTAAAAATCCAATAATACCTCACATAACAAAGAATAAACACTAGAGCAAAAAAACAATGAAATTATATAACCACTAGAGCAAAAAAAACAATGAAATTATCTTAAACAATAACAAGAAAAGACTATTCCAAAAGTGGGTAGAAACTCATACGCTTGAATCGATGGATCATCATAAAGAGCCTCCCTTATAACAGGCAAAGGAGCGCGAACTTCATCAACATCATCCAGTCCCAAATTCTCATTCCTATTCTCCCTTTCGGCTTCTTCACTGCATACAAACAAATCGAAAACAATAATGCATCTAAAAAAAAAAAAAAAACCAAAAATTTCACAAAAAATCAACAAAATTCGACACATACCGAGCAGCATTTTCAGCAAAAGCATCGAGATTTTCTCTCGGCGGAGAATGCGACGACGGTTCAACCACAGCCCCACCCTCACCCCCTACATAGAACAGCTGAATCGCATCCTCGAGCTTCCAACTCGTTGCCTGTTGCCACAATTTCAAGCCAAAATTCTCGTCAAAAGCAAGCAACCAAATTTCACGTCGCCGAGACCGATAAACGAAATCGCATCAATCGGAGAGACCAAAAAGAGGGAATCAATTAGGGAAATTCCACAGAAAGAGAAACGAGAACCTGCAAGAACTGCCTGGCGGTCTCGGCGGTTTGTCCGACGGCAATCTCCAGGAAGGAGGAGACCATGCTCTGCTGATCACTCGCGGACAACATTCCCTCCATAAGCGCCTTCTTCTTCTTATTGTTCTTCTGCTTCTCTCTTTCGAGTCTTCTTCTACCAGCTTTGCTCATTAACTTCAAATCTAGGGTTGGGTTTCCAGAGTCACTGTTGGGTACGGATTAGGAAAACCTTTTCTAGATTTTTTCAGGTAAAAAAAACAAAAAAGGAAAATTGTTTTTAGTTTTTTTTTAAAAAATTTTATATTGTTAGATTAAAAAAAAAAAAAAAAAAGGGGATAGAGACTGTGTGAATCTGAATTTGTGAAATAAATTTAAAAAGGTTTTGACTTCTAATTTACTCATTATTACCTCGTTTTGATTTTTCTCAAGTTTGGGCAACGTCTTTGATTTCTTTTGATTGAAAAACACAAGATGCCTACCTCGTTTTCCTTCCGTTAAAATTTGATTACTAATATTGAAAGTCACAACTTATTTATAGCCTTCTCTATTCGATTCCGACTAAAGTTATAATTTTGAACTCAATTGGGTGTCAATTGTAGTTAACTAGAGTTTAGAACCCGAACTTGTAGGAGTAAATTAGGTTACATATGCATCCATACTTTTTATCTAATTTTTACGGTATTTATTTAGTGTTTAACTAATCACGCTACATCATTTCATTATAAATATTAAAAGGTTAGTTAAAATAATTTAAATTTTTTACACGACATATAATATGATATGATTAATTAAATACTAATTAAAATGCTAAACTTAGACAAAAAATATGAGTCGCTACATAACATTTATCGCAGCATGTTTTAGCACTTTTTTTAAAAGCATCCGAGACCTATCAAAGAAGTGTAAAGTCTATTTTGCCATTAAGTACATCATATTTACAATAAACAATTGTGTGATGGGAGATTGAGAGAAATAAGTCTGATTAAAGGGCAATAAAAATAAATAAGCGAAAGTTTATAATTAGTTAGTAAATAGGTCTAATCGGTGTAAATTCATATTTACACTAAATTAACAATAAAAAAATGTCCCTGAGTAAAAAAGAAAAGAAAATCTTAAAATTTACTCCGGCTTGCTTTGGCTCTCTTTCTTCTGGACTCCAACTCTAGCGCTTTCTCTCTCTTTCACCGCGTCCAAAAATCTTGTGCCATTGGGCGAATCTCATGGTGATTTCATAGGGGTTGTTCTTTTGCCGTTTTTGAGTTAAATGATTTGAGTGTAGATTTTGAGTTGAGTTTGAGTTATAACTTGAGTTGAAGTTGTAACTTAAGTTTGTGTTTGGTTGTGTACATTTGAGTTATGGTTTGAGATAAAAATCTTTTTGAATTTGTGTTTGAGTTAGTCAAAACTTGAATTTATATTTAGATAGTATTTTAATAAAAACTCAATGATGATGGAAAATTTTAATAGGGTATATGGGTGGGGTTTTATTCGACTTTTCGTTGTCAACGTATAAAAAAAAATTATCTCAATCAGAATTAAAACGAAAACGTTATAGCATTTTTAAGAATAGAAAAAAATTGTTCATTAATTTGAGTTCGAATTTCTGAACTCGAGTTAAAGGAGAAACTTGAACTCAAGTTTTGGTCTCAAACTCGAGTTCAAACTTAAAAGAATATGAAATAAAATTGTAACTCGAGTTACTTTTTTGAGTTTTTGACTCAAGTTTTGGGTTGCCGAACAACCCCTTAGTATCACAGCGTGATTTTGGTACCCATATATTTCTATTCATTATAGAAAATCATAACTGAAATCATATTCTCTCTTCGCTTTATCTTACCTTTTTTTTTCTTTCTTACTTATCTTTTTATTCTTCTTCTAATTTCTTTAAAAAAAAAGGACACATACTCTTTTTTTTCCTTTCAGCATTTAGCTTTATTGATTGTGATTAGTCAATATTTATAGAACTAAAAAACTAATTATTATATCGACCACATACATTCAAAATCAATAATTCACCAACATAAGATATATAGTGTTTCTTCGGTAAATTTAGTATTTACAATGTAAGTTTAAAATTTACAAACAAACACAATCTGTATTATCATAGTAAATTATTGATTTATCGTATAAATTCAGAATTTACGAAAGAATATAAATCGTGTTTTGATAATAAATCTTGGTAAATTTAAGATTTACAAAAGAAACACAATCTGTGTTCTGATGGTAAATTATAGATTTATACGATAAATCTTATATTAACGAGCAAAATTAAAAAAAAATTATATTAATAAAGTGAATATAATCCGGTAACAAATTGAACCACATTGCATGACTTAAAAAAAATAAAGATAATAATCATACCTACATCGCTTACACGTTAAAAAAATTTTAATTCGCGGTCTCCGATGACAACGATCAATAGAAAAAATTGTCAACGCTGAGAGAGAGAATAACAATCCCACCGACAACAAATAAAGAGAAAAGAGAAAAGGAGATCGAAAGAGAAATATTAAAAAAGAATAAAAGAAAAAGAATAAAATTGGAAAATAAAAAAATGATAAGCATATGAAAGAAGGAAATAGCATAATTTAAATAGCAATAAAATTAATAGCATAATTTAAATAGCAATAAAATTAATAGAGAAGTTTTAAAGAGAGTTAGTAAATATGATTTTTTAGATAAATTATATTTATATAGTAATAAAATATCTAAAATGCCTTTGTTTGAATACCTAGCTTATCATTCTTTATATTTTAAGTCTCATTCACTTTGTGGATTTAAGTTTTTAATTTGAGTTGAGATGTGATAAAAAAAATTAAATGTGATATTTTTTAAAAAAATTTTACTATAAAAATCTAAAATTGAAAACTCGAATCGAAAATCTAAAATTAAAAACTCAAATCGGTAAAATGAACGAAACCTTTATCTTTCTCTCTTAAACTCCCCTTTCTCTTCTCTCTTCTCTATCCTCCCACGCTGGCACTAACGGAAAGAAAAAAAGTTAAATGTGATATTTTTTAAAAAAATTTATTGTAAAAATTTAAAATTAAAAATTTAAATTTAAAATTTAAAATTAAAAATTTAAATCGGTAAAATGAAGAAACTTTTTATCTTTCTCTCTTAAACTCTCCTTCCTCTCTCTCTCTCCTCAATCCTCCCACGCTGGCACTAACGGAAAGAAAAAAAAAAGTTGCAGAGAAGACTCTCTCTCTCTCCTCCCTGCTCTCTCACTCTCTCTCCTCAGGAAAAACCGAATAGCCTTCACCTTCACCATCCCTGTCATGAGCTCTTCGATGTCGATGTCTATAGAAACCGGCACACGCAGCCACACCAACGAGTTTCACCACCGGCGAAGTAGTTTTGCGCGTTGCGAGCTCCAGTCGACAATGAGAGAGCAAGAGAGCGAGAGAGAGGGAGAGAGGCACACAAGGAGAGGAGAGAGAAAAGCGTGCGAGAAGGGGAGAGAGAAAAGTGAAGGAGAAAAAAGGGAACACGTGGGAGAGAGAGAGGGGAACTTTTTCTATTTTTTAGGATTGGCTTTAAAATTTGATTTTTTTAGGATTTCAGAAATGAACTCAATTTAATTGTAATTATAAATAAGGCAAAACAAGAAAGATAAATACACTTTTTTAAGAATACGCTTACTAATTATTTTTTAAGGGTGTATTTGGTAATAGGGATGAATTGATGGAGGGATAAGTACGAAGAGATTGAGGTGTGAAAATTGAAGCCTAACCTTGGCTTAGTTTAATAGAGATTTTAAGAAGTTAAAATCATTTTTTTTAAAATTTAAAAATTATTTTTAAGTTGAAATTAAAAATTCTTAAATTTCATCAATTAAAATTTAATTATTCCCAAAATAACCCTGAACCTATCTTTCTGAAACTCTCTTCGTGCTCTCTTAAAACTCTCAACTTCAGCCTCTTCTCCTGAAACTCTCAGCCTCCTCTCGTGCTCTCTCGCCTCAGCCTTCGCTCTCTCAGTCAAAGCTCTCTCCCTCCGTTTATCTTTCTTCTCTCTCTCGGACTCCCTCTCTCCGTTTATCTCCTGCGATTGTCGGCGGCGGAGTCCCCAAAATCTATGTTCTCTCGGCGTTAGTGGTTTTGCTCGTGTTAGCTGTCGAAGAGGCATTTACCCGGCCAAGGAAGAAGAAAACCTCACTCAATCCTCTCTTTCCACCAAATTTCCAAATTTCCCCATGCATTCTTAGGTTCGTGGAAGGAAGATCGATACCTGATTTTGTGAAGACTGGGTAGTGGAAGGAAGATCAAAGGCACGTGAAGCGCTCTTCCTACGCCAAGCTCGCTTACCGAAAGAGGTTCGCATTTCTCTATTTCTGTCTGTTTTTCATTTATGAACACTTTTTCCCCAAATCTAATGGTGCCCGCTCGTTCATTTTGTCCCCTCTTGTGGTTTTTGGTCAGTTTATACTAAGCTTTCTAATTCCCATACGAACAAGGCACAAAAAAAGCCCTAAATTCCCTTCTGTCGAAGAGCCTTTTGTTTTTTCTCTTTTCTTGGATGGGTTTTTTTGTTCCTTAATGAGCCTCCTCAGCCCCTATGACACCTCTGCGCCGCTCAACCCTAATTGCCTTTCCAACACCACCTCGTCGCTGCCTCAAGAGCAGCGCCTTCTTTGGCCTCCCTTGGCGTCTGCAATCAAGTCCAGCATCGTCTGGGACAGCGTCTACTTCGTTCGAATCACGTAGTGCGGCTACGAGTACGAGCAGTCCTATGCCTTCTTGCCTCTGCTTCCCCTTTGCATCTCCTTCTTCTCGCGAACAGGTTCGCCCCCAAAGATTCGGACTTTCGATTTGTACCTAATTAGAAATTTCGTAATCTCTTCGTTTCATTCGACGTTGTGTTTTAATGGCGGATTTATGTTTCAGTTTTTGCTCCATTAGTTCCAGTTATAGGGAAAAAACAAAAAACATTATGAGGATTACGTTTGGAGACCCATTTTCTAAAAAATAAAATTAAGACACCCATTTTCGGAGGATGAGAGGGCGTTTGATTTTGAAGCATGGAGCACCAGGGACCTGAAGGCGTTTGACATTAAGCTAGCGTTTCTGAAGGAGCTAGGATCCATATCCGCCGAGCTCTTGACCGGTTTCAAGCCTCCAATGCCAAAGGTAACTGTCAGATTATGTGTGTGTGTGTGTGCGCGCGCGTGTTTTTTTGTTTTGTTTTTGGTTGCGGAGAAAACTGAAGAGAAAAGAAAGGAAAGGAAAATAATTGATTTTTGAGAAGAATCCCAAATGTTTATATTTTCATGTTATTTGCGATTGAGAAAGGCTCTTGCTTTGATTTGTATTTGGACTTGGCTTTGACGGCGAAACAATACAACTGCGTTTGTATAGTTTCAAATGTAAATTAGTTTTATAGGTTTTTATTTCTTACTTTTTTTATATTTTTTTAATTTTTCATATTGTGAAGAGTCTCGAGATTATCTTCCATGGAAAATGACAGCGTAATTAATTTGAGTACCTGAGAAAATACACCACTGGAACGTTTCTCTTTGATTGGTTTTGTCTTGAAGTTTTATTATTCCTTGTGTTTTTCTTGTTATGGTACTTGCATTTTCTTTGAAAATACCATTATTGTAGATGTTAGTAGGAATTTAACGAAAAAAATAGTGTTTGTGGGTATTTGGGAACAATTAGGATTTTGAAATGCTATCTGCTTACTATGGTTTGTCATTTATTTACTTGAAGAGGGTTTTCTTTACGTGTGTGTATGGATATATATGTTTGTATTTACGTGTGTGTGTATAGATATATATGTTTGTATTTATGTGTGTGTGTATTTACGTATGTGTGTGTGTAAGTTTTAGCTTTTCTATAAAATACTTTTTTGTTTCCTTTCTCTGCCTTCGAAAAAAAATTCCACGCCTTCAAATAATTATACTAGGTTGCTAACAATATACATTTGTTTACGTGTTTTGTTTGATTCTTCTGATCCATACATACAGAATCGAAAGAACTAATAAGAAGGCCAGAGTCCTATGGAATAGTATGGTGCTCTCATTGTTATGGTCTCTGTGGATAGAACGAAATGGCATAATTTTTTAAGAAAAGACGATGGGGCCAATTGATATTTTTGAGAAGGTAAAGTTCTATGCATTGCTATGGGATGCTTCAGGTTCCCGTTTACTTTGGTCATTTTGAATTGGAAAGATGTAATAGGGAATTGATTTGAGATACCGTTTATGTGTTTATCTTGCTCTTTTTATATGTTAGTCAGTTTTTCACACCTGGCCATTTTTGTTTCTTTTTGGTTTGAGGATACCTTTATCATCTGCCCTTGTTATTGAATTTTATCAATAAAGTTTTTATTATAAAAAAAAATAAGCACGTAAAAAAAATAGCAAAATGTGTCATAAAACAATACTTCATATATTTATTTCTTTTTGCTTAAACAATCAAATGCAGGTAAATAAATAAATGGCATAGCTTCACTCTAGCATGCTTCATTAATAATCCTATTATACCAATGGTATTTTGATTAGGAAATGATAATCCTAATCGAAGCTAGGCGGCTCCACCTAGCCTGATCCGAGGGCCTCACCCATCAATGTGTGAATTTGTTCATTTACGTAAGTGTGTGTGTGTGTATGGATATGAATATGTTTGAAATGTTCTTTATTTGTGGTCTTATAATTAATTAATATTTGGCTTAGCTCGTTTCTTTGCATGAAATTTCTCAACAAATTTATTATATTTTCTTGTAAATTTTTTAGAAGAACCTCACCAAAATTGATAATTATGGTATTTTGTTGCGTTATCAAGACTGCAACTGTCCCTGCCAAGCTTTGTAAGAGAGAGAGCACAAAACAATTCAACAACTCGAAGACTGCAATTGTCCCTGAGTAATTGTCACTAATACTTCTTTTAGTTGTAATTATATTGTGAATGAAGAAATAAAAAAAAAGGAGAATTAATTATCATAAATTTATTGTTAAAAAATTTAAAATCATATCCGGATGTTTTTTTTTTAAGTTAAACAAGTATTTCTAAATACTAAAAATAATTATATATATTTAAGTTTCATATCATGTCTATTTTGTTTATTTTACATACTCACAGCAATTCAATCTCAAAATTTATCAAACGCTATTACACTGATTTTAGAATCAGTACAGCTATTATAATTACAATTTATCAAGCATTCAGCTGTTTTTTGTAACAGCTGCTTCTTTCTTCAGTATAGTTAAAAGTAATTTTTTTAAAATTCACAGCACTACCAAACTAATCCCTTGTTTGGTTGGGTGAAAAGGTGGGGAGAGGGGGAAAGGGAGGGATTATAAATCCCCACCAAAATCAATGCTCCCATTGTAGGATCGATTTTGTTGAATAGAAGGGGAAAAAAGGGCTGAATTTCCTATAATGACCTTTATCAACTTACTAATTTTCCATAAAGTCCTTAGACATTTTAAACATCATTTATATATCTTTTTTCTTCTTTTGCTTATTTTTATCTTCTATTTTAAGGAAATGTTTACTTATCTGTAATCGGAGTGGACATCAATCAGAGTGGATAAGATTCAGAATGGGTAAGAATCGGAGTCAGAAATCAAAGTCAAAATAAACTGTTTACTTACGTTTCAGGAATCGGAATCAGAATCAATCCCAATCTTATTCATGCTTTTACTTACACTCAAAATCAGAATAAACTGTTATAAATTTATTTACCTACCATTTTAGTAGATTTTTGTGTGTTGAACTTTAAAAAAAATTGTATATTATGCTAACTATCTTAATATTAGAATAATTAACTAGTAATTATATTTTTTTAATCACACCTAATTAATCATCTAAGTTATTTTTCTCAATAAATTTTAACTCAATTTCAAGAAAAGAATATGATGATGAAATAAAAAAAGAACAAAATAACTAAGGGCATGTTCTTTTGTCTAAAAAACTCAAAAAAAGACAACTCAAGTTTCAACTTTATTCAAGTTCACGTTCTTTTAAGTTTCGACTTTATTTAATTTTACTCAACTTTATTCAAGTTCTAACTTTAACTCAAGTTATAACTCAAATTTAACTCAAAAACTACACTCAAGTTACACTAAAAAAAAACAACCCCTAAGTTTTAAGTCATAAACTTTCAAAAAGAAGTTCCAAGTCATAAATCGAAAAATATATCCTAAGCATAATTCAAAGTATCAACATAATTTAAGTAAATTGATAATTGACTAATCTAACACTTAAACCCCATGACTAAGAATTTTGAGGATGTATCCCTTCTTGAGTTGATCCGGAATGTTGTAGAATATATGTAGCAAATCATGCTTTGTTGCTAAAATATTGGTGGCATCATATACTTGATCATCATCTAAGTCATCAATTTTCAGCATTTCTTGATACAAGTTGGCTTGTAATCCAGCTAAATCCTTGTCAGCAGTGGAAAGCACATCAATGAAACCATCTAATTTGAGTACCATTGCTGCCACAGATTTAGCCATCAACCCAATGTTGGAGCACATATTCTCAAATATCTTGTCTTTATTTTTACCTTTGGTCTTTTTCTTGCGAGTGGAAACGCTTGGAGAGCTTTCAGATGGTTGGCCCTGTTGAACACTTGGTTGCTGATTGTAGTACATATCATTTTTCATGAAATTCTCTTCAAAGGCATTCATATTTGAGTCAACACCCAAATTTACATTCATGGTATCTTGTTGGCGAACCTCTTCCTCATCATCATCATCTGCATTTTCAATACCAATGCATGTAGCTCGATCACGTCCATAAATTTCACCCAAAGTGTAATAATGAGGAAAAGATTTTCCATATAAACCAGCTGTTAAACAAGTTAAATAACATTTGTTAATTCACAAAATAATAACCAAATAACAACCATAGTATAATCTCCTTTCTCACATAGAAACTCGCATAATCTTCTAAACGTTTCTCTATCCATTCTTAATTGTGTCACACACTTGATATCACTCTCGTAAACCAAATCATACAAGTGACCTAATTGTTGATAAACCCTTATAACCATCTTTGGACTTCGTATCCTTCGTTCATAATAAATAGAAACATAGGTACACATAGCAGCATACACAACCATAATCATTTGTAACATCATAACTATCTCTTTTATCACTACAACCACTCTCTTCTTTCGTACTAAAAGTCTAGATATGATTATTTTATATTATTAACATATAAAATTAGATTTAGTATTACATTGTATATTATAAAAATGAACAACAATAGGCATAACATAAGAATCAAATTATAAGAAAAAAAGAAAAAAAACTAGAGTACTAGAATCACGTGAAATAAAGAGGGATAAAAATTATTGATAGTTTCAGTTTTCTAATCTTATAGTAAAAATTCTTAAAATAAAACAGATATAAGAGTTTAAAGAAATAAAGAGGGATAAAAAATTAAATTAAAATAAGGAAAAAAGCTGAAAAGCTAGAAGAGGACACACGCACCCGCACATGGAAAGGAATAGAAAAACCTTAACAGCAAAACTAGATAAACTAAAGCATTATCAACGTGTTCAACACAAAAAAAAAAAAGCAAAATGAAAATAAAAATAAAGGATGATTTATGGCCTAACCGACAGAAGAGGGGAAGAGGGGATGGTAAATGGCTGAGAGAGAAAGGGGGAAATAAACCCTAGAGAGTTAAATAAAGGAGAGAAATTAAGGGTAAATTTACATTTAATATCAGGATTGGGAGTGACAATCTGGTATGGGTGAGGGAGTGTCAATCCCATTTCTCCACCTCAAATTAGTGTGGGACCCACACATTCTCACTCCCATTTTATGATATAAATGGGTAAGTAAACATAAATTGATTCTGAATCTTAATTCCTATTCCTTACTCCTGATAAGTAAACATGCTATAAGTGTAGTGCATATAGATATGTATGTATTTTTAATATAAATATTTTTTATTTACTTTTTTCATGAATTGAATATATAGTAATCTAGTTCTTTTGGCATAAGTATTCAATCATAACAGTGTTTAATATGATATATAAATATATATTGAAAACAATATATAAATATATCTTTTATATATAAAACCAAAATTTGTATAATAGTATACTAAAAGAGCACATAATATGAATACAAATTTAACAAAAGGTTAGTATTGTAATTTTATCAATAAAAGAAATCATTTTCTTCTCATTCCATCTAATACCAAACCTTTCATTAATCCATGATTATTAGGAGTTAAACCTTTCATTAATATTGTAAACAGAACTAGATAGGAAGAGTACTTTCATCAATTATACAGTACAATTAAGAGGGTTCAATAAACCATTTGAAACAATTATTAAGTGTAAATTGACACAAGAGTAAAATTTTAGGGTTATTTATGAAACTAGTCCGAATAAATATACATTGTGTGAGACGTACGTTTTGCTTTTATCAAATACCTCTCATGTTTCTATTTGAAACGTCTCATAAGAACAATGAACTGTTAATCGCGGCACCTTAACTTATTAAATTGCCTTTAAAAGGAAGATAAAAAATATGCATAAATATAATTTTTTTTAATGAAACTTAGGCCACGTTTGCGGATTCGAGTTTTTAATTTGAGCTGAGATGTAATATTTTTTAAGAGCTTTTTATTGTAGCAGAAAAAGTTAGATGTGACATTTTTTGAGAGCTTTTTACTGTAGAAATCTAAAACTGAAAACTCAAATCGGTGAAATGAACGAGGCCTTATTAACTTGTTAAATTTTAGTGAGCAATTTTTGGTGATTGCTTATATTTTATTTTTGATTAGCAAGATAAAAAATATGCATAACATAATCAAATGACCTTTACCAATTGCAGTATAACAAGCTATAACTCGACCGTTTTGCCATCAAAGTTTCTCAATGTACTAATTGTTATGTATCAAAATTATACTTAACAGTTTATATATACGTATTTGAATTATATAATCGAAAGTTGTTAACTTCTTGTCGTTCTCGTCAACAGGCCTTTGTTGTCATATGTGGAAACGACAACGAAAATCTCATCGTTCGAGGGGATGTTAAGACGACAATGGCAACCTCGTCGTCGTGCGAAAGGATGCGGGGGTGACAGATCTGGCCCTATGAGGTGGCTTTTACAAGGTCTTAAACGACATTAAATGCTGACCGTCGGATAATGACCTCATCATCTTGGACGCTTCTTTTATGGACTAGGGGCTAGGGCTAATCTAATATTCTTTCTTCTCGCGTCTTCTTCTAATTTCTCTGTTCTGCTAATTATCCAGAAGCTAAACCCTAGCCAAGGTAAGACCTTTGAAGCTCCTCTTCTATTCTTTTTTTCTTACTGCTTGTTTTTGATGGCATAATTCTAGGGTTTATTGCCGCTTTTGAAGGATTCAATTAATTCATTTATTCTCTGGATTTTCCTGCGTTTATATGTATTCATATGTCTGTATACGATTTATATAATTTGGTTTTTTTATTTTGGTAAAATTTCATGAATTTTAGTTTAAAATTAGTATATTTTGTATTATCTTTATGTTGTAAAGAGGTTGTCCTAAGAGAGTTGACTGTAAACTTTGGTTATCTTATAAGAAAAAAAAAAAAAAAACTTGGGTCGAAAAAACAAAGCTAATAGATTATCCGTGATAGATTGTTAATGACTTCTTCTCAAAACTCAATTTTTTTCTCTTTTGCAGAGCGCCCTATTTAATTAAGGCTTATTGTTTGTTCCATTTGTGGTATGCACATAATAACTGAAGGATTTGAGCAAAATAACTTTGTGAGGCATGACAGAAAATTAGGAAAATTTTCTTTTATTAGGAATTTGTTTTATTCGGATGTTTGGTTTATAGATTTAGAATCATGATTCAAAATCATTCTCAATTTACGTGTATTTTTGTGAGAAAAAATACTGTAATAAACTACGAATCATGATTCGAATCAGTGTACGAATCCACCAACCAAACAACCCAAGGTTTACTTTGACCTAGGATCCAATTTTTTCACATATTGTTTAATTTTTAACAGTGTTTAGAGTTGTTTTTGTTTTTCACATTTTTTGAGAAAAAAAATAAAAACGAGAGAGAAACGGCATTTGGCACAAATAATGATAAAAAAACAGAAATGAAAACGATTTTTTGGTTTATTGTAAAATGAGAGATAAATGAAAAACGACTTTTAGAGTCCGTTTAGTTCGCTGATTCGAGTTTTTAATTTGAATTGAGATGTGATTTTATATGAGAACTTTTCACTATAGTAAAAAAGTTAGATGTGACTATTTTTGAGAATTTTTTACAGTAGCAAAACTCGATCGGTGAAATGAATAGGGCCTTGGTCATTTTTTATTTTTTGTTTCTATTTTCTCCTCTCTCGAGTAGAAAGAGAGAGATGGACATTAATGAATTTTTTTATATTAAAAATAATCTCTTAATAAAATTATTAAACGCATTTTTAAAAATAATTTCTGTCTGAGATTGAAAACATTTTTATTTTTATTTTCATACAAAAAAATAAAATTATTTTAAAACGAATTCTAAACGTACCTTTTGTTTCATTTTAGTTCAGTTATTTGTGTGTGCGCGCGCGTACGAGAAGAGCTGAAGAGTGATCGCACGGTCTTTTAGGTTCACGGTGAAAAGCGTGGTACTTAAAAGGTATGGCTGTACTCTTTATTGCTCATTTATCAATCTTATTTTTTCTTAACATGTCTGTTTATTTCAAACATTATTGCTTGGAAAGTTGTCCAATAAAATATGAAAGTTTGCTAGTAGCTTTGCAGCTTCTGATTCAATTACAACTCAACCTAATCTGTCTTATTGTGTATACAGCCGAGATTCACCATGGATTAAAACCTGTGTTATTGTGAATTAAAGGAAAAATAGAGAACGATAAAAACGTAATTGTTTTTCCTGTTACTGCACTGTCCTTACTTTATCATGGTTCCAGTGCTTGTTTAATGGAATTAACTCTAATTAAAAGTATATGAAACTGGCTTCTTTTTTTTTTTTGGCAATTTACCTCGTCGAAGAATTTTAATGTGGTATTAATTATGAATGTATTGGCCGCTACAGAAATGAAGAGATAGAAGAAATAGTCTTGAGGGTGCCTCCCAAGTCTCTAAAATATGTCGTCATGAAATCCACCGCCGCCGCCCTTTGTCTCTGTTTATCTTGCCGTTTTCAGTCCCCATTTCAATGGGTTTAAATTTTGTAAGGTTTTTTTTATAATTATTGTATTTTTTAGTTTAAAATTTATGAGTTTTTTATTATTTGAATTGTATATAATTATAGATTATAAATCTTGAAGTTTGATTTATAAATTTTTTATTAGTCCTACTAGAGAAACTCCATTTACATAAAATAGGTTTTTTTTTTTAAAATAGCCATTTTATTTTAAACCCCCCAAAACATTCACGTATCCCTTGAAGAAAAAAAGCAACAAATTTCTGTTCTGATCAGTATATTTAATACTTCTGTTCATGGGCAAAAATAAATAAATGAATAAAAAAAATAAAAAAAAATAGAACTTTTCGTTGTTATCGTCGTTTTAAGATCTATTCGTCGTTTTTCCGAATTACTTCTATTTACTCTCCCTTTTTTTTTTTTTTTCTGAGAAGAACTCTTAGGAGCAAATAAAACAACTCGAAATACTAAAATCCAAACCCTCGAAACTGAATCAGAGAGAGAGAGAGAGAGAATGTTGAAGTTCCTGTCGAGAGTGAAGATCGAGTTCAACGCATTGGATCCACGCACAGCGTCGTGCATGGAGTTCTTGGCACAGTGCAACGCTCGCAAGGCGAAGGAGTCGAACCCGGCCTGTCAGGTCCTCGTCAAGCGCCGGACCGATGACGAGCCGCCCAAGATCGCCGTCACCTTCGTCAACGGAGTCGAGGAAGTCTTCGACGCCACGTCCACGCCTGCGCAGAGCATAAGGACCATGATTCTCCAAAAGGGTGAGTCCCTCGAGACCGAGCAGATGTTCCGCGAGGCCGGCGAGCCCTGGCCCGTCATCATTCCTGAGGAGGAGCTCCACCAGCCGGCACCGGGAACAAAGGTTAGTATTTTTCCTCTGTTTATTTTCCCTCTTGGGCTTCTTTTTTTTATGTTTTTTTTTTTTTAAGAATTTGGATTGCTCTGCCAATTTACATTGCCTTAGTGTTGTTTAAGCACGGATATGGAGTTTATTTTTTTACATTAATTATGCTTATTCATAATTTGATAAGTCTTGGCCCATTTCTTGCCATTTTATGGATTTCAAATCATGATTTAGATAGAACTGCATGACATCTAAGTTCTTGTTAGAGCCGTCTGTGTGTTTTGTCTTATGGTTTATCAGTGCACATGATATTTGGAATTTTGTGGCAAAAAAGTTGAATTTGAATTTTTGTGAGAGAAAAGACTAGCAAAAGAACTTGTGAAAGGAACATGGTAGTAGTGAGTTGAGTTTTCTGCTTCAGAATGTGTTAGTAGCGTGCTCTAGAACTGGTTGGATATGTTTGATATCCACACTCAATATTCTTTGAATTCTATGTTAATTTGTGTAGATAACAATTATGGTACTACTTTGCGCGTGATATTGACATGAAAATAATTGAAATTTTTGGCTGAAGAGCACGGCCTAAATTCGCTGTGTAGACTTCGATATTGCTTCTCATAGATTATCTTTAAAGCATCAGGAATAACTAATTCATGTTGCTTTTGATTATGCTCACAAAGAGTTACAATATTAGATTCATTTCTCAGTCTGTCATTGTGACCTTTCTTTTACAGCCAAGGAAAGCAGAAGAGAAGAAGCAATAACCGTATTTTTTAGATTGTAAGGGCGGTATTTTTGAGATTGTAAGGGCACAAGTCTGCTGTATTTCAATGGACTTGTATCATTGTGGTGAGGTTTTCTATATGCAGGAAAATATTCGAATGGTGCTTTGTATTTTGATGCTCGTAATTTTCACTTTGGATGAAGATTTTATTTGTAGCTAGAATTTTTTTTTTTTCCCAGTTTGATATCATGATTTTGTAGCGTGAATAACAAAAAGGAAAAACATATTACATATGTAATATTTTCTCGACATGGAAGATATATTAGTGTTTCAAAAAGGCGTTCATCTTCAACATTAGTGAGTGGGCGCACTACTAAATTTTTCAAAATAACATTATTTATGACGACATGTGATCACAAATAGTTTATTATTTACGACGACAGATGTCGCAAAATAAATTTAATTTATTTTTTTCCCCGAGCAAAAGGGATTATTTTGGCGGGTGGTAAAATTTTTTTGTGACGACATTAATGTGTCGTCGCAAAAAGTGATTTTGTATTCCCTTGCAAATTGTGGTATGCTATGATCAGTAATCCGTCATTTATAAAAAAGCAACTCCATTTCAGTATAGAGAACAACAAATATTCGTCCCCTATAACATTATGTTTCAGCTGCATTTATCAAGAACTATCAACAGAGGAAATCTTCACTGGTCAGTACAAATATCTTGGTGGAAAATTGGGCACTAGTGTTGAAGGTTTTTTAAAATTATTGGAAGGTATCTTTTGGTGGTGTTGAAGGTTTAACTTATTGGAAGAAGCATCTTAAAATTGGGCCACTAGTGTGCATTCATTCGCCTCTAGCATTTTGGAAAAATAACGAGTTGTTAATGCAAACTAGAGATGGTTGAATTGTGTCATAGACTTTGTTTATTTCACCGATTTGAGTTTTCAGTTTTAAGTTTTTACAGTTAAAAACTCAGAAAATATCGCATTTAATTTTTTTTGTTATAGTTAAAAGTTTTCAGAAAATGTCACATCTCAGTGCAAATTAAAAACTCGAATCCGCGAAGTGAACGAGACTCAACCTTCATATCCAAAAGTGTATGGAGCTTTCCATTCCAAGATCGGTATTGCCAAGCTCAACTCGTGCCTTTTCATGTTTGAAGAGTTTAGTTTCGGTGAAAATAGGAAATATGCTTAGCACGGAAGTCTATTTCAACAGGCTATTTTCTACAGCATTTTGCTTTTCTTTTCTTTAATAAATTGTGAATAATCCTGTTTATTTTTTAAAATTATATTAGAAGCACATCATTTAACCAATAAAAAGAGAGAGAGAGAGCAAATTGATGAGTTAGTACACTGGCGAGTTAGAAAGTATAATTTTACTAGTCACCAGTCATGTTGAAGTGTAGTAAAATAAAAAGGGTAATTGGCATTAGAGGTTTTTAAATTTTTTTAATAACTGACAGTTTAGTTTTTTATTTTTCAATTTTGGCAAATCACCCCTAAACTCTTTAAATAGGAGCAATTAAGTCTTTTTCGTTTATTTTTGTTAGTTTTTGGACGGAATGGCTCAGTTTGGTATTGATTTTTGAAGGGTAAAAGTAATTTTTTAAGCTGTCACAACAGTCAATAGTGTTTGATAAAATGCATAAAAGTTGATTTTAGAAGAATCTAAGGCTAATTTAAATCTAAAATCAGAATCAACTGAAGGCCAGCTTCTCATTTTGGCTTGCGCGGGAATCTGAGGAGCCCAATTAATGAAAGTTTTCTATTACCCAATAATACTCCAAGTGAAATCTAATATTCACCGACTTACCAAAAATGTTTCAGACTCGCCAAGATCTCTCTCTCCGTTCTCTGCACCCTCTCCGTTCTCTCTCTCTTCTCTCTCTCCGTTCTCTCGGTGTCCCTCTCTGATTGTCGCCGGTCTCTCTCTTCTTTCTCCATGTTCTCTCGGTCTCCCTGTCTGTGCTCGTTTCCGATCTCCTCTACACGATTGTTGGATTGCCGGTGTCTCTGTTCTGTCGGTATCCTCCGGTTGTCGCCAGTATGTACCTCATCAAATCAAGACCTATCACCTCTGTAAGTAATCGATTGATCTTCGTTTCTCTGGATTTGGTTCTGTTTTGTCTATTTTGTCAAAGCTTACTATTTTAGCACCGTTTGATCACAACATTTGAAATAGTTATCAGTGTATACTTTTAAAACATTTGAATTTCTCCACTTTTGTTTGCTTAAAAATTAGGTTTTGTGTTCTCTGGCTTGATGGATTTTGAGAAAAAATCTTTTTTTTTCCCTTTGCTCTGTATTTATTCGGTTGTAAATGGGGATGAATTTCGTAAGAAATGCTTTAAGAGGTTTACTCTCAGTTAGATCTTCACATTTCTTTCATTTTGATCACCAAAGTTTTCAATCAATCACTTGTACAGGCGGTTGAGGGATCAAGGATGCGGGGAGCGAGTAAGATCATTGGCATTGACAAAAACGTGAAGAAAAAGGGAAAAAGGAGAAGCATTTAGAATGACCGATTTCATAAATCATGTTGATGAGTCTGATAAATCTGTTTCACAGCTAATTAAAGATTTGACTGGTGGAGTAGGTGTGGATTATTGCTTCGAGTGCACAGGCGTCCCCAACTTCACCAAAGAAGCCCTTGAAGCCACTAAATTAGTATGCTTACACCTCTATCTATCTTTTTTCATATTTGTTATTACTAATGATAACAACCAAAAAAAAAAAAAACATTTTGCAAGTTTCTTCTTATCTGTGATATTTTCTTCTAGTCAGGGCAAAGGAAAAGCAATAGCAATTGGATTGTCAAATGTAACAACCTTGCAAATCAGTCATCTTGCACTTCTGTGTGGCAGAACCTTGAAATGTTCCATTTTTAGAGTGCTCAAAACTAAAATAAATCTTCCCATTGTGATTGAAAAATACAAAACTAAGGCGAATTACCAACAATATTTTTTCAACCCCATAAAATTTCCTTCATTAGCTCCTATTTGATGGAACATATATGCTTGTTATTAGAAATTATTTAGAAAGTATGATGACAATCAACTATTTATAGAAAGCACACCTAGTTCATGGAATAATTTATCATGTATGTCACTTTTTTGTGCATATAACAGATGAATCTGCCTTTGTGTCTCAAATGCATGTGATTTGAAATGCGTTTTGAGAATCCATCAAAACAGATGAGGATTTTGAAACCCTTTTTGGTTTTTTTGTTTTTGTTTGTTTGTTTTTTTGGTTGATTCCGGGCAGGAAATTCAGCTTGATGAACTTTTGACTCATGAAGTTCAACTGTCAGATATTGGTAGAGCATTTCAACTGATGTAGCAGGAAGATTGTCTAAAGGTTCTTATAAAGATTTAGTTTTAAATTGGCTACTACATAAATATTATGTAATGATTAAGAATGGTCATCTTTTGTTTGCCTCAAAAAGATGTCATTTCCAACTTTTATCAAAGTTCGATTGAGTGAGCGAACAATCTCATATATATATATATATATATAGAGGCTACAAACACACGGAATAAGAAAACATCAAACGCCAATTTTCCTTCTGTTAAAAAGAAAACATCCTTTCAGTTTTAGAGAAAAAAAGAAGAAAATATCCCTTTTTGAAACTGGACTTTTTCATTCATTGAGAAATTCTTGGTCATCTCTAGTATTTTAGATATCGTGAATAACCAGGAGGAATTTGTCAATAAGTATAATAAAATGGAAAATAAACCTACGATTGTGAGTGCTTATTTGTGCAAAATATTTCCGAACTGATATGAAATATACTTGGCAAATAAAGTAATAAAGGACATTAAATTTCCAACTTAATTCTTTTCATGTCTCTACTAGTTTTTGAACATAAAATGTGTATTTTTATTGTACATGTTGATTACTCACTAATACTCATTTTAGTTGTAATTATATTGTGAACGAAGAAATAAAAAAAAGTAATTATTATAAATTTATTATTAGAAAACTCAAAATCATAGTATTATGTTTTTTTTTAAAGTTAAACAAGTATTTTTAAATACCAAAAATAATTATATATATTTAAGTTTCATATCATATCTATTTTAGTTATTTTACACACCCATAACAATTCAATCTCAAAATTTATCAAACGTTATTACACTAATTTTAGAACCAACACAACTAGTATAATTATAATTTACCAACCACTCAATTACTTCTTATAACAACTGCTTCTTTTTTTAACATAGTTAAAAGTAATTTTTTTTAAATTCACAGCACTACCAAACTAACCAATATGTAACTTGCAATGCACATGTCCTCATAAAAAAGAGCATTTTAGTAAGTAAATATGGTAAATTTTACTAAAATTAAAATAAAAAAATAGAGAAAGGCAACTCACGTCCATCAAAAAACTATTAGATCAAATTAACAAAAAAAAAAAAAAACTGAACTGATTTTAGAATCTAGATTAAACAAGCACGATTTAAACTCAGAAGTTTGGAATCAAAACCATCCATCCGACGTCAAACTTAAAACAATAGAAGAAGAAAACTTCAACAATCAAACGTCAAAGACCCAGACTGTTAAACTCGACAGAAGAACCACTATGATTGTTTGTCTTCAGAACCAATCGACTTCTGGGTCATTAAAATATCTAAATTTGAAGCACACTCAAGCTGATTAATAGACCCCAAATCTCCTCAAACTAGACTTGGATTTATATATCCATCGAGAAAATTGTAATTTCCAAAGCTTTTTGTCGTTAAAAATACAAAAACAAATATAAATCAAAATGTATTTTTCAATACTCAGATAGCCATGACTTTGATGGAGGAGATTTCCAAAATTACAAAATACAGAAACCCAAATTACACTTGGTGGTGGTTGTCAAACATAAGAGTTTTTATTTTATTTTTCATTTTTTTTGTGAGCTTGAAGACTTTGGGTTCTTTAGATGGAGGAGTTTATACACACTTATGGAGATGTATCAGACGATGTTGTTGAGGAAAGATGCTTTTCATGTTTTGGGTTCCTCTGTTTTTTCCTTGTTTTTTATTTTATTTTTTTAGGCGTGGGTTATTAGGATCTTCATTACATGTCTTTTCATGTGAAGTGATTTAAGTCTCATTCACTTTGCGAATTTAAGTTTTTAATTTAAGTTAAGATGTGATATTTTTTAAGAATTTTTTATTGTAATAAAAAAATTAAATATGATATTTTTTAAAAAATTTTTACTATAAAAATTTAAAATTAAAAATTTAAACCAATAAAATGAACGAGGTCTCTCTTAAAAAATTAACGGAAAGAAAAGAAAGGACTTAATTGCTCTTATTTAAAGAGTTTGTTTAAGGGTGATTTGTTAAAATTAAAAAAATAAATAAATTGTCACTTACTTGTCAATTACCCAAATAAAAATCAAATAATCTTCTTTGTATATCCCCTTTCTCCTTTTCTTCTTCTTCTTCTTCTTCTTCGTATATCCCTCCCTCAGCCCCGACAACACCGTGAGTCCCCCAACCCCGACGTTGCAGCGAGTCTGTCATTTCCAATGACGTCGCGTGCTCGCCTCTAGCCCCGCTGAACTCGAGTGCTCCTTCCTCATCCAGTGACGCCATGGTTCCTCCACTCATAAAATAAGGTCACGACATGTTCGCTGACAAGCCTGACATTAGCAGCTAAGGAAATAGTCTCTCCAGTTTGACTTGAACAACACGAAGCTTTGTGTTTATATATATATATATATATATATTAGATCTAGGAGGATTAAAGAATTACCCATTTGAATTTTGCGACGTGATTCAAGGAGCATCCACGATGGAATTCTTTCTTTTGTTTTCTCCTTGATCAGTATTAAAGATTTTTTCAGAAAAAAAAAACCTTCACTTTATTTTTAATTTCTCCTTTATCAGTATAAATCTTCTTTAAAAAATTAACATCTTAAATTTAGATTAGATTATTGTGTGTGTGTTTTAAGAAAATTAACGCTTTTAATTTTTTTTTAAAGATTTCAATCAAGGATGAGCAAAATAACCTTAAAAAAAAATAATGTTAGAGACACCAATTCAAATTATAATTTTTGTGTATTAAATAATGTGACATGTAAATTATTATTTTTTTATTAGTAAATGTAATATCTTATTATTAATTGACGTGATAATATTTTAAACACACCTAATGTAAAAATGACAACTCATATGTCACATCAGTTAGTACACAAGAGTTGAGATTTGAGTCCATAAGAGTATCTCTAATGCAATGCTATAATTAATGTGTTAATTGTAAATTTAAGATTTAAGTGTAAAAAATACTCTTCAATGCAATGTTATTTATTGTGTTAAATTTATCATATGTTATAATTTGTGGTAAATTTCTCACCAAGTATAACATATGAAAAATTTAACATTTGATTGTTATCGGTTGAAATACTTAATTTTTCATGTAATCGTTGCAATTTTTACATTTTTTAATTATTTTAAACATAAAAGTTTATTTTTATAACTTTTAAAACTTAATAATTATAAAAAATTTAACATTTTAAATAACTTTATGTATTAAAAAAAATAACATATCATATCACACTTTTTAATAATAAATATATAATTGACATTAATATTTACATTAAAAAGAGTCGATATCAATCATTTCTGTTTAAAATTATAATGGACGATCTTTTTTCCCTGTTAATATTTCATTTTTTGTGAAGTGCGGATGTTGTTTTAAAAAATCAGCAGGTAAAGTGTTATAAAGGTTGAAGTGTTTGTAATTTTTCAAAATCACAAATAATTAAAGTAGAAGCCCAAGATCATATCAACAGCCATGGCAATTAGATTTGTAATTTTTGAGAACAATTGAGAACACGAGAAAATTAGGGATTCGTTGCTAGTCTCTCTAAGACTTTTTGCCCACGCACTGATAGAAACTCAGACTTTTTTTTGAAGACTAGTTACCCTATTCCTCAAGAGTTTTAACGTAATATTTTTTTGATATCTTCTTCCCGTTAAAGAAGACAGATAAATAACTGTAGATAGGAAGTTACAACACTGACACATAGCTTTAATTTTTAATTTCAATGGGCCATAAAACAGAAAATATTTATTTTATTTTATTTAAAATATAAAACGTTTTCTAACACGAAGTTGAAAAGGAATTTTTGCAATTAATCAATAAATTAACGCCTAAATAAGATTTTTTTTTTCAAAAGAAAAGTCAAAAATTGAAATCGTGACTAAAAGTGAAGGCAATTATTGGTCCTCCCTATCGTGTCATCCACATCAATTTAAATAAGGAGACGTTTAGTTCATGGATTATAATTATTTTTAATTTACGTGTATTTTTTATGAGAAGAAATATTATAATAAATTATAAATTATGATTCAAATTATAATTTGAATCCTCTAACCAAACATCCCTTAAATTTTTAATTTTCTATGTTGTTGTCGTCTTCGTCAACAAGGCCTTTCGTGTCATATATGAAGACGACAACGGCAGCCTTGTCGTGCGAATGTGAAGGCGACGATGGCAACCTCATTGTTCGAAAGGATGTGAGGGCTGACAGATTTGGCTGTGGTTCGATGAGGGGGCTTTTTTAAGGTTTTAAACGATATTAAATGCTGACCGTCCGATGATGACCTTTTATAGAAGCTAGGGCTAACATAATATTCTTCTTCTTGCTGTATCTTCTTCTTGGTCTAATCTCTTTGTTCTGCTAATTATACAGAAGCTGAACCCTAGCCAAGGTAAGGCCTTTGATGTTCCTGTTCTATTCTCTTTTCTTACTGCTGGTTTTTTGTACTTTTATTATCTTTTTGGCGTTTGATTGCATCAGATGGTTTTTGATAGCATAATTCTGATTTATTGCCGCTTTTGAAGGATTCAATTAATTCTCTAGATTTTCCTGTGTTTATATGTATTTATATGTTTGTGTGTAAACATATATAATATTTGGTTTTCTTTTTTTGGATTTTAGGCGAGTTTATCTCAGATGTATAAAGGGATTGTTTTGGTAAAAATTTCGTGAATTTATAGTTTTTTTGTATTATCTTTGTGTTGTAAAGAGGATGTACTTGTATTTAAATGGCAGATTTTGTATTTACTAAAATCACATTTTTTTAGGTTATAAGTGAAGCATTCACATAGTAAATTCGTTATTTACCGTGCCACTAGCTGATAAATGCTTATTTACTTGTTCTTTTTACATTTTTTAGTTATGGTGACTTGAGTGATAATCTTAAATCGAGTTTAAGTTATAACTTGAGTTGAAATTGTAACTTGAGTTTGTGTTTGAATGTGCACATTTGAGTTATGATTTGAATTGAGAATCTATTTGAGTTTGTGTTTGGGTAAGTCAAAACTTAAATTTGTATTTAGATAACATTTTAATAAAAACTCAATGGTGATGAAAAATTTTAATAGGATATATGGGTGGGGTTTTATTCATTTTTTCGTTGTGAATGTATAGAAAAAAAATCATCTAAATCAGAATTAAAATGAAAAAATTACGATATTTTTATGAATAGAAAAAATATTGTTCATTAATTTGAATTCGAGTTTATAAACTCAAGTTGAAGGGGAAACTTAAACTCGAGTTTAGCCCTAAACTCGAGTTCAAACTCAAATTTTACAAAAGAACATGAACTTAAATAAAGTTGTAACTCGAGTTCAAACTTTTTCTGAATTTCGTTGCAAAAAACAACCCCAAGTAAATTTGTTATTTTACTAAAGAAACTAAATTATTAGCTTGTAAATGAAGGATCACAAGAATAACTTGTAAACAATGGAATTACCTAGTAAATCATTCATTTACCTGGAGTATAACTGCAATTTAAAATAAAATATAAATTGGCCCCTTAATTTTTTTAAAAATCATAATTTGACCCAACTTTTAAAAATTGTACAAAAATACCCTTATTGGCTGGTAAATGAAGAATTTATCGAGTAAATTCGTCATATACCATATAAGCTATAACTATTGGCCGGTAAATAAAGGACTTACTCATACTTAAATGGTAGATTTTGTATTTACTAAAATCTCATTTGTGTTTTTTTTTTAGTTGTAGTCGAAGCATTTACTTAGTAAATTCATTATTTACCATGCTTTTAGTTGGTAAATGAAGCATTTATTAGATAAATTTGTTATTTAATGCGCCTTTAGTTGATAAATGCTTCATTTACTAAGTAAATTCAATATTTACTAAATAAACTAACTTATTGGCTTGTAAATAAAGGATTACAAGAATAACTTGTAAATGATGGATGTACTTGATAAATCATTCAATTACCAGGGGTATAAATGCATTTTTTTAAAAAGGTCAAAATGTAATGCTTCAAAAATAATGGGATCGAAATATAAATTTTTAAAAATTAAGAGGACAAAATATAATTTTTAAAAAGTTAAGGAGTCAAAACCTAAATAATTTAAAGTTTCAAGAGAGAAAGAACATAGGGGTAGAATTGGAACACAACATAGCAAAATTGTAAAATATGCTATTTATTTTCACTATTTTTAAATATGTTATTTACTATAAATGGTTTAACAAAATGATCTATATGTTACAATTTCCCTTTTCTTAGTGACCTAAGAGAATTCTTCTAAATTTAGAGTCCATTTGATTCATAGATTTAAATCAATGAAACAAACACATGATAAAAAATTATATATCATATGTCATTTTATTTTTGTTCAATTTTCTCTGTAAAAAAAAAAAAAAAAAAAAATACTTGGGATCTATGGACTTTTTTTTTCTTTGTTGGTGAACATCATGTGGTGGAGTCAAGTCAGTGTAAAATTACTATTAGATTATACTTACAACCATATTTGGGACTATGGATTAAGTTAGTGCGGGGTAGGGCCTTTTTCTTCTCTCGTCCCAAAGGGTGCGGGTTACACATATTTAGCTCGAACGATGTTAGAAAAATTTCATAACCCAATGATGTTTGGGTTGGGTTGGGGCGGTGCGGGGTGAGTTGGGTGGTCGGTTTCAACATTCAAATAATTAAAGACTTAAAATTCAATCCAACATTTAAAGTTCAGCATCAAATAGAAATAATAACTCCAACATTCAAACAGATAAAAATTTAAAGTTCAATCCAACATTAAACATGAAGCAAAGTAGTCCATCCAACATCAAACACAAAACAAACATAAATTAGTCTTAACATAAAACAAACATAGATGCTTAATTCAAACATGAAGAAATTAGAGAGTAGAAATGAGTTGCTTGTCTAGGGTTAGATATTAGAGGAGGTAAGTTAGAGCGCGGATTGGATTGGAGTGTGCGGGCCATTATAGGCCCAACCCACACCCCGCCTCAAAACTTGGGCCAGACATTGAATTAGCCGGAAAAAAAAAATTAATACTAGAAATTGTATTTTTCGGGTTGGGTTGAGGTGGGGTGAGTTGGGTCTGCAGGTTTTGTGGGTTTATGAACAGCCCTATTTAGGATAAGGATTTTACTATGGAAAAAATTATCTCTCCTTTTTTTTTTCCTCTTTTTTGTGAAAAATTATTTATTTGGATAAAGGTCGGAATTTAGGATTTGTTTTAGCTTTAATAGGATATTGTCTCGTAGATAAGGATGATCTTAACAAATAGTAGCATAACATGCCAAATAGTTTTACCACATGCCCTTTCTAGCAATCAATGATGCAGAAAGTAGATGTAAAATCTGTTTTTATGATTTACTGGATATAATTAATATCAAATTAATTATTTTATCGAAAGTGTAAATTAAAGAATGAACATAGACAATTTTTACGTGATCCGGTATATACATACATTTATGAGGCAATGTCTAGCTATTGAACAATCCACTAAATCTCAAGGATTAATTAAAGACTCATTCTTTGGTTTTATCGTTACCGTATAGAATCAACTTAATGAACTTATTCAGCGAGCACCACTTACCTATACACTTAAACTCCTTTTTAACTTGCAAATCTTTTTCTTGCAAAAACAACTAGTTCTTCTCCTAAAGAATGATGAACTCCCTTCAACACTGTAGACCGTCTTCTCCTCTCAAAGCACAACGTGTAGACGCCCTAAAAAGCCATCAATTGCATTTGATTTGAGATTTATATAGAGTTGTATGAAATTCTCTCTCAAATCTTGGATCAGAATCTATCTGTGATTTGTTCCAACATAATTTGCAGCATTATCTAATTCCTATTTTTAAAATAAAACATAATCTTTATCTGATTTTTCTTCCAAAATCTTCAGCAAAAATCTATTTTAATGAAATTGCATTTCCCTGGAATTTATAGAACCAAAACCATATCCTTGTTTTTTGAATTCAACTTAGACTAAGATTATTTACTTTTAAATCTTCTAAAATCTTTGATAGCTATAGCATATCTTCAATGCATATCCAGATATCTTTTTGCTAATGCATATATCCGAAACTTATCTGATAGAATCTTCTCTTAAAATTCAAATACGCCTGACAACTTTTTTTTTTTCCACTAAGTAACCAGAATTGTAGATTTTCTTGAATATTGTTACATAAATGCCAACAACAAAACCTAACAGTTGAACTAAACCATTCAAAAGTCTTTGCAAGATGACCCACAGGTCATGTCAAACATGTAAAAACACTTTTTTGAGTCTTTTGTTGAGCAACACTGCAAGAGATTAGATTAATTTGCACAACCATTGGTAAAATGTACATATATCCAAAAGCCACCAAACACGTAATGGAAATTGCATTTTGCTTGATTTCACTTTTCAGTTATTCTTTTTTTATTACTTTGGTCAGTCTCCAGAAAACATGAAAAGTTTTCAATTCTGACGAGGATTGGTTTGTGCTTCCTCGTCATGCATGGTTGGTGGCTGAGACTTCATTGATGAAGAAAGAGAAGCCACGGCCTCTCCGACCGTCAAGTAGAGGTTTTCTGGTTTTGCAAAGTCTCGGGTTTCCTCTGCCCTTTGCAATTTCTCCAAAACCTCACCCAAAGGATTCACCAACACTAGCTGAAAATGCAAATAGAAAATGTGTCAAGACACAAGTAAAGAATGAGAAAAACACATGAAGAGCTTTGAGAAGATAAGGAGAATTTTTCAGTTTTACTTGCCTCGATTCCCTTCTTCTCAACTGCTTTTCTCAAGTCCCTAATAAGGATGACTCCAGTTGTGTCTATGGTGCTTACAGCTGAGAAGTTAAGATGCACGATCAAGCTCAGATTTGGCGTAGATAGGATGCTATAGTTTTTTAAGATAAAGATATTAGAGTGCTTTTTCTAAATGAGATCTTTGCTTTCTATGTAGGTAACGTGCTCAAGATTTCGATGATTCAAAAATGTTGTTGTGTTTGATTTGGCTGAAATGGAATTTTTATGAGATATTAGACCCTTTTTTTTATGTAATTCAGTCTTGTTAAATCAAACGCAGCCTAAACACATAAAATCAAGTGCTGAATTCAATGAAACTTTGGAAAAACGACTCTACTTCTATCTTTACTTCTTTCTTTTTCTCTCCATTTTCTTACCTGACAAGTCTAGAATCACATATTGAATGCTCAAATGCTTCTTCACATCAACTTCCTCCTCGTACTCTTCTATCCATCTCAAAATCCTTTTGTCAAAATGGAAATGGTTAGAGCAAGTTAAAAAAGAAGGGCTCAAATTTACTGCATAAGAGTGTAGAAAGAAAGATGCAAACCTCTCATTGAGATACATGCTGTTAGCGAAATTGATCGGCGCTTCAATGCTCAAGATAAGGAAGCCAGGAACTCCTACAGCTTGCTTATAGTGATGCACATTTCGATATATATCCGACCCCGGTATGCTTCCCAACACCACTGTCCTTGGCCTAGTTATTTGAAGCAAGATCTTGAATATAGAAATTCCAACCTTAAGATAACCAAAGCACAACCATTATTTTACATGTCACGACATAACAAATTACCAATTGCTTACTTCTATAGGACCAAATAGAGAGGTTTTGTAAAGATTTCCAACAAAGTGAGCAAAGAATTTTGGTGTATTTACCGCTATGGCCAGGCCTTCTTGGACAGAGATGAATAGGACACCCAAGAATGCACATAACATGACAAGGAAATCGAACTTGTCAGTTTTCCAAATGTTGAACGCCGCAGGGATATCGATTAGTCCAACCACGGCTGTGACTATTATAGCTCCCAGTACAAGATTCGGTGTATATTGGAAGAGTGGCATGAGGAAGAGGAGTGTCACCATAACAGTTACTGACATAACTATGTTAGATACCGCCGTCTTTGCTCCGGCATTGTGATTCACAGCAGACCGCGAAAAGGCACCTGAAGTCAAACATTCCTTAATAATAAAGCCCTAGTCTTATTCGTGGAATGTTCATACTCTCTACACACAAATAATTTTCTGCACATGTGACAACATGTCAACAATAGTACATTGTAGTACACTACGAAATTAAACGAGTCTCGCATAGTTATGTGACAATACTAGCGCTTAATCATCGAAGGGGCTGTGCTCGTCGCACCTGTAGTAACATAGCAGGAAGTGGCGGAGCCAACCATGTTCATTAGCCCAATTGCCATCATTTCCTTGTTGCCATCCACCCTATAATCTTTTAAGGCCGCAAATGTTCTTCCCACAGCAATGCCTTCCTATATTTTGATACACAAAAAAAAACCAAACGATGTCGTAATGTCTAGGATGGTAAAATGGAAGTGGGGACCGTCAAATTGTCGCCGTGATGTACTTAATGTTATGTAATTAAGATATGTCGATTAAACAGCATAAAAAATAGTTAGAATGCCCCTTCTTTCTTATCTAATCATAACATGTTTGAAACTTTTTTTATTTGAGAAATTCTGTCTTCCTTATTAATTATTATGACACAAATTATTCTAATCTTCTTCTGGACACCGACAAAAATTTGGCTTGTTTTTATATAACACTACACGGGGAATATTTTCACCATAGCTGGATAGTGTTTCTATCATGTGAATACAGAGCTTACAACAACAACAACAACAACAATAATAATAATAATAATAAGAAAAAGTAAAAAGAGTTTATGAATAACTTACAGTAAGGGAAATAATGCCAGTGACAAACCCAGTCTTGATTACTAGTCCTAGATGGGCTCCATGGAAAAGTAACATGTTCCATGAAGGTGGGTTTAATCCTTCCTGTAACTTTCCGATCTACCAAACAGAAATTATGTAAATAAATACTCAGGAAAAAAGAAAAACAACAACAACAACAACAATCAGTATAAAGAGCACTTTTTTTTTTTTTTTTTTCCAATTTATTCCCGCAAAGTATTCATAATAGTCGTCTAATTTTTTTGATTCTATAGTAATATAATATAGACTTATGATCCGTAACGTGAATATGTGATTGGTTAAGAA
>NW_010357589.1:221281-244823 GCF_000414095.1 Morus notabilis
ACATATATATATATATATATATATATATATATATGGTTGAGAGGATGACCTTAAGAATCCAAGAGAAGCTTGAAAGAAACCGGCAAAGAAGGTGGAAGTGAAGGCTAATTGGAGGAACAAGAGAGGGTCCTTTGTGGGAGAAACTTCTTGTCTAAGCATTGATCCCAATATCAGAGAAGCAATGGAAACGGGTCCCACTGCAAGGTCTCTTGAGCTTCCAAAGACAGCATACACCAGAGGAGGAACAAAGCTTGAATCTTAGAAAAAATAAAAAATCCCCCCCAAAAAAGAAATCAGAATTTCAACCAAACAGTTCTTTTGAGGGAAAAAAATAATGGCTTGAGAAAGAGGTTACTCACAAAGACCAACAATGGGAGGGAGATTTGCAAGTTTGGCATAACTTATTCCCTGCCAAAAAAACAAGAAAAAAAAAAGCATTTTTCAATGTCACTAAACACACACCCAAAAAAAAAAAAAAAAAAAAAAGACCATTAAAAAGAGACCTGTGGGATGGCTAAACTGGCAATGGTGAGGCCAGAAACGACGTCGGATTTGAAGAGCTTGAGGCTGTATTGAGGAGCCCATTGGAGAATAGGGAACACATACTGAGCTCCAAGAATCCACTTCTTCTTGATTGGTTGTCCCTTGAATTGCCTGAGCGGGTCGTCGGGGAAAAAAGTTTCTTTGAGTTTTGCCCCGAGTTTCTGTAGGGAACTTCTATGTGGAGGCGGCACCACCGGGTGCACCTCCACGCAATGTGACTGCATGTCAGCACTATTACTATTATTATTATTACTATTGTTATTCATGTTCATGTTCCGCAAGGAACTGGCTCTACCGTGATGGTTTGTATTTGTATTAGTAATAACAGTAGTAGTATTGGTTGAGGAGTCCCCTACTCTTTCATTGTGTGACCCTCCATCAATCAATCAATCAAGTTCCTTTAGACACCGCTATGAAACAAACAAGTACTACTTGTTAAAGATAGAGGGGTTAATTCGAAACAAAGAGAGAAGTGAAGGACTTGTATATAAATATGACAAATGGAGAGAGAGAGAGAGAGAGAGAGAGAGAGAGAGAGAGAGTTGGTTATGGTGAGGTAGCCCTCATCAGAAGATTTCATACCTCCTTAATATTTCTGCATGGGCAATAACTATGAACTGAATTGTGAAGGTTACATAAACAAGTGTGCCATGGGATTGGCTATGCGTGGAGATGGAATATATGGAGGAATATTCGGTTTCTCATTGATGAGTTGTGCACTTCTCTAAGAGGAGGTAGAGTTTCAAAAATTTAATTAGAGACTAACAGAGAGCTCAGAGAGGAGGAGGAAAGGTGATACGTAATTACAAGAGTCGATGTTTGAGAAGCAAGCGAACAAATTGGGTCGGTGATGTTTGATTATACGGTTGAAGATGTTAGAATATAAATTTATTATTCGCTCACGTCGTCTTGAAAAACTTAAAGCTTACGTTTTTTAGAGAATTAGGCCATGTTCACTTCGCATATTCGAGTTTAGAATTTGAGTTTTTTTACAGTAAAAAGTTCTCACAAACAATCACATCTAACTTTTTTGCTACAGTAAAAAGTTTTCACATAAAGTCACATCTCAACTCGAATTCTAAACTCGAATCAGCGAAATAAACGGGGCCTTAGTCTATTAACGGAAGTATCATTCTTCGTGACCGCAGTCACAAGAGCCTCAAATGTGACTGAGCACATGGCATTGACGTGCCACCTTAATATGACCAGAGCATATATGACTCTTTCGTCATCTACTCCGATCTGCCATAAAAGCTTCTGGATTCATTTTTCAACATGTTTTTATTGCTTTTGTTTTTTTTTTTTTTTTTTTTTGCTATCGCAAATTGGGGGTCACAACTAGATAATGGAGACGAGAGAGAGAGAGAGATTAAAAAATGGAAAGTATGCTTTCTATTTTTATTTTGTGAAGGATCCTAAAGTATGCTTGAGTGCACCAAATAGTAATTAGCATTACATTTTCAGAAAATAAAAATAATTAGGATCACCATTTCGTTTAAATCATTTTAATATGAATTTATTCTTTCGTAGAACTTATCTCTCGACTTGTGGGCTTACCTTATTTATAGTTTGAATATATGAATAGGACAACTATTTAGACACGTGTCTGCTAATTAAAAAAATGTTTAGACACGTGATCCATGATTTAAAGAATTAAATATTGATCCTTTGGCAATTACAAAGATATTAATTAAAATCAAACAAATTGCAAATGTCACAAAATATCATCAAGAACAACAGTGACGGAGTCATAAATGTTTCTCAACTGGAGCTAGTAACTAAACAAAATTTTTTTATCAATGGGTGTTATAAGAATCCCCACTTTAAAATACCTCTTCATAATTATTCAATAAATTATCAGCTAAATATTAGAAATTTAGAATGAAGTTATATATAGACGTATATACACTTACGAATGAACATTATATATGAATGTAGGTATTTAACTAATAAAATCTTTTCTTCTAAAAAAAAAGTAAACAAATTCTGATTAGGGAAATTATGGGCTATTAAAAACATTAATTTTAGTGGAGGCTAATTAGTACTAATATAATATAATACCCCAATTATACATATAAGATTTAAAACAGAAAAAATTTTGACTGGAGCTGCTTTGGCTCCGTCCCTAAAGAACAAACGGTTCAAAAAAAAAAAAAAAAAAAATTACTCTTGATAGTATAAAGAAAATAATATATATTTTTCATCCTAGAATAGGATTTTCCCATCATAAAAAAGTAATAATTTTTCTCCAGCTAACAAAAAGAGCAAAACTACTTGTCGTGTAAGGATTAGGAAATGCAAATTCCATACTAGCTATATTCGAAAAGGGTTCATTATCAAGATGATCACTTTTCTATCAACACTTTGTTGGTTGTTGCTTTCTAGCTTTTTATTTGACTACTTGCCAAATATTCAAGCAAAGCGTTGAATAGGGACCTTTTCTTTTTTTTTTTTGGTCCCTTGGAGGATAGCTAGGTACTTTATTTGCCCACCATAAAAAATAAAATAAAAAATGTGTGGATTTGTTTTAATTAAAAAAGATTATTCCGCGATGTTGATCTCCAAATCCTACGGATAATGATGGTCATTTCAAAGTTACAAATTATAATGACATGAAAAATGTTTTGATTACATTGTTGTCTTTATCTGCTCTCGTTTTAGCGGATTCCACGTTATAGTAAAGAAAGAACACGATTAAATAAGCCTCAGAGAATTACCCCCCATTAATATATATATATATATATATATATATACTCCCCAGCATTGTTCTTTGTCTGTTCAATTTATTTTCCCTGTTTCCTTTTCCTGCTTTTTATATTTAATTAATAATTAACTTGAAGGCATGTGGCAACGACAGATGATGACGGTGTGCAAGTTGAGTTTTGGTTTCCAAAATGTGTCGACCTTCATTGACACATGCGTAGCCACATAACAAAACTTATCTTAGTAGCACATCAACCTTTGAGTAAAGGTTGATAGGAAAAAGGTAATAATAAGCATTCATCAATTTAATTTATGAGAATTTTACGGCAGGATACTAATACTACATTAGTAGAGTTCTATTTTAAATCGATCGTCATATTAAATTCTATCAAATATTTATTTTTTATTTTAATGTGATTTCAACTAAGTTAAATATTTAAAAACATGTATCATCGTAACTTACAGTAAAAAGTTTCTAAAATTTATTCCGTTTAAATGATAAAAGGATAAACACTTTTTTAAATATAGTACCACTATACTCATTAATAGTCTTGACATGCGATCATTTCACTACCGAATTAAATTCTGAAGGAATTAAGACAAAACCATTCATGGAATTTAGTTGTTCAACAATAAATATCAATGTATGATATAATGTGAAAGCAAAGAGACGAAGGAACCAATAAGATTATTGACTTGCTTTTATCTAAATTAATCAAAGCCACCTAGCTTGTAATTGTTGAATTCAAATTGCTCATGATTGATTGGCTCACTCTTCTGTTACTTGTGTGTGATTTCAGATTGTAAGCACACATATTTGGCTTTAATCCTGCTTTAAGTTTGGCCTTTTGGGATCTATAGTTAAAACATACGGAAAATAACATGGAAAAGACATGATGGGAATAATTCACTAAATACCAATACGGCAATACAAGGGAATTTACCCACGGCTATAGAACTAACTATGATTTTTTTTTTCAGAAAGCCAATTATAAGTTCTTGGCTGATTAGGTATAGTACAAATAATTGACTGATAGGAAAAAATATATATTCGATAGCTAATCATAAATGTTTGCTTTCTAAGCAAAGGATTAACATTTGACTATTCCGCTAAACAGTAAAAACATAATTATGATGATCTATCTATGTATACTTATTGGCTATTGCTCAAAAAAACGTGAGCGGCAGGATTCGAACCTGCGCGGGCAGAGCCCACATGATTTCTAGTCATGCCCGATAACCACTCCGGCACGCCCACTGGATGGTTTTGATTTGTAAACAATAAAATAGAATAACAAAAATTATTATTGAAGCAAAAACAAACTAAGAAGGAAAAAAGTTGAGAAAGAAAAGATTCTGGAATATTGGGGAGGACCCACGCGTTATATCTCTAAAAAGAAAATTCTGAATCTTTGGAAGTGAGCCACAACCGCATGGCAGCGCCCTATTGGGACACAAAAACTTTGCAAAAAAGAGGAAATTATGGGACACAACATTAAATGGACGATGGGATCCCACAAGCCATCCAAGTAGTTCTTGAGAAAAGTTATTCCAAACGAAATATAAAAACAAAAGGGCACTGCCAGTGAACATATATTCTCCAAGATAAGTTGGAAGATTATATAACTATAAAAACTAGTTAGATTTGGATGTTTCAGCTTTTCTTTAGATTGGCATTGGAAAGTAGCAAGACAAATCACAAAGGGCGAATAGAAACTTTTTCTTAAGATAAAGGAGAAGCCTTAAACAATGTTGGATCATATGTTTCTTTTTTGGTCAAACATATATCATATATGAAGCCATCGGTGGGGGATGGGGAAAGAAAGAAACAAAGAAAAATCTCATAAGCTGAGTAATATTAGAATGTCTAGGGGGTACATTTTCTTTTCTTCTACGTTGATAAATTTTAATATAGAGAAAAGTTTACCAAATTTGAAGCTAATTGGAGAAAATTGTACATTCTTCAGCTTCTAGATATGGAAAAAGAACATCTATGTTGCAAGACTCAATCCCAGTCATTAAACAATAGAAAATAAGTCGTCAAAAAAATTTGATTTGAGGTGCATGGTAAATTTTAATTAAATTTCTGAGATCTACCATAGTTTTCATGTTCAGATCTTTGTAGGACTTTCTTCAATTAGTAAATGGGGGAACCCTAATCTATCTTCCAAAATTTTGCAGCCAAACACTCTATTATAATAACTTAAAAGTACTTGAAAAAAAAAAAAAAAAAAAAAAAAAAACCCAACAACTACTGCCTCGTATTTTCTTTTTCTCTTCACTTTCTTATTTTAAAGTCTTTTTGTTTTTCGTTTTTATGGATGAGTTGCATATTAATGTGGCTGAATTTAATTCCCAAGGAGCTACGCAAACCCATGATTATGGATTCAGAATTCTGAAAGTGACAATGACAGGTATATATATAAGTTACGTGGTTTAGGGACAAGATCAATCTCGATTACCTGATTTCAGAATTGCTTCAGTCGTCTAATTTCTACTTACATCTACATCAAAAAAATACAGTCACCACCATTATGCCAAATTTTTGGACCCTCAGTTGAAGTAATGCCCCCCCCCCCCATAACAAACTATTTCCTAAAATCTTCCAAACCAAATGAAGAAAATTCAAAAAAAAATAAATCACTGAGCTTCTGACTTGGATAATATTGCCCGGATCGTAATGTATCATTGACCCTTGGATTACTCTTTTAAGTCTTTGGATGTGAGGCCCTAAATTTAGTGCTCAACAATTTCACCTTTATTGGCATATGCCACAATGTCACCTCAATCCTTGCAATGATGTGGGTTCTTGTTTGTTTTCTTATGATTTTCACTAGTAAAATATGTCCCTTTTAGAAAAATATGACGATGTTAGGTAGGGTATGAAAACTAAAATAAAACTTACGATTAGGGTTTTACATGTTTCTAACAGAACTGTTAATTTTATATATCTACCTTTTAAAATTATATCTATTTGAGTCAACTAGATATAACATTTAAAAACATGTACTAAATTCCCAAGTAATAATAATAAAGAAACAATAAAATATAATTTCTGAATATTATTTTAAACCGTTAAATGTCTCTCATTTTTCTATTATTTTTAAATATTTTTTAATTTAATGTAATTTTAATAAGATTTAAGTACTCTACCATATCTCTCCCCTCACTCAGCTTTTTAATACTTCACAAGTATCTAAAAAAATTGCGAGCCAAAGTAAGACAGGTAAACGGTTTGATTACAATAGTATATACTTTCAACTGAGTAGCCTGGCTTTCCAATATTTTAATCCAATCTAATTTAAATTAATTACACGACGTTTGGTTGATGGATTCAGAATCATAATTTAAAATTATTTTTGATTTACGTGTATTTTATGTGAGAAAATACTGTAACAAACTACGAACTATGATTCAAACTATGACACGAATCTTGTGTATTTTATGTGAGAAAAAATACTGTAACAAACTACGAACTATGATTCAAACTATGACACGAATCTTTAAACCAAAAGGCACTAGTGACTATTAAATTTAACATGTGGTTGATCTATAACATTTTTTGTTGATAGAAAGTTAATCTGTAAGTATATAGGCATTATGATGACTTAGGATTTTCATTAGTCAAACAACGTCACGAGATTACAAGTCTTTTATCCTTTCTTTTTTTTTTTTACTTTTTTAGAACACACTAGAATAAAGTTATCAATTGCAGATGTTGCACCATTAGCATGTTATGTGTCTCTCTAGCAATGATGGGTTTAGCTTTTCACTTGCTTTAAAGCCAATGGTACCAAGTGAACATCCATGCATATCTCCATGAACAGCAAAGACAATAATATGTCAGATATAATTATATGAAACTTATCCTAAAGATTCCTGACACAAAAATCGCCAAGAAACGTTAGGCGACACATCAACATTCTTTTCCGTGAATTAAATGTGATGTACCCAAAAACAAAAAAGCTGCTTTTTATTATTGGAGACCTTGTGAACCGCAGAGATTTGCCATGCTTGTGCTTTTGATTGGGATTATTGCAAATTTCTGGTTAAAAGAATCGACAGTATGGTCCAAAAATGTCCACCATACTTCAAAAAAGTCGGTCACCCTTTTCTATCTTCAATTATTCTTTCTTTTGGCGCCAAAAAAAAAATTAAAAAAAAAAAAAAAAAAAACACACACGACTAGTGGAGAAGAAAAATGCTTAAATTATCCTTCTTATACACGCCAATTTTCTGTATAACGATATAATTATATAAAATAGTTTTCAGTCAAATTAATTCGCTTATTTTGTTGGGGCAAAACTTCAGGTGCTTGTCAATTCCATCATCTTCATGACTTTGGCTCTTTCTAGTTATCTATGGGCTCAGAAAGAAGGTCTTATCCTAGCTAGAACATAACACACTCGCCCGAATACTTAACTTTTCAAAGAATTTTGGAGACATCTTTGTTATAAAATTTATCAATTAGTGTTAAAGACTAAGAAACAAACAATAAAAATAATAGAATTGGATCAAATCCTTTTCGTTTTATATATATGTTCTGAATTTTCTTTCATGGATGACAAATATAAAGGCTTGATTACAAACGAGAGAATAAAAAAGGGTAACTCTGCTAATGATGAGGATAATAGTTTGTACTGACTATTTTATTATGCGCATATAATTCTTTAGTATTTTTTTGAAGAGTACAATTGGAATAAAAATTTATGATCTTTTGATAGATGGTTGTAATGGAAGGGAAAAATGTACTAGAGAAGACCCTTAGAAAGACAACAAATAAGACAGAAGAAATTATGAATCATGATTGCACCAAAAGGCCATTTGAGGGTTTTCAAATTTTCTTTCCAATTCCAGCTTCATAAACAAAGTCACTTTGTGTGGCATTTACTTGGGAGATATATGAATTGGGCAACAAATTGACCACATAACATCATTATACATATCACATAAAATTATTGTTCAAGCAAATGAAATTATTGCACAAATTGACCAAATAAAGGTTCAAAGAAATGCAGACACAAGGGCCAAATGAAGTCATATGGCCAGTGCCTGACCTAACACATTATTGTAGTGAAAAAAATAATTAAAAAAAAATTATTGGGGGAGTTGTGGGACAGACCACGGTTCAAAACCCATAGTTGTAACTAGCAAGCAATTCAGATCGTTACAAATTAGGACAACAAAATTTTTTTGTAGAATAAGATGCGATGGGTCAATTCAGGTAAGGCAAAAGTTATTGGAAAAAGCCCGAATCTTTTTGCATCACAAATGGGCAAGTGGGTGCTCCTCTATGGAGATAGGGTCCATTATAATATATATGTGTACTATAGGAATCCCAGAACTAAAACCTAAAACTATGAGTGGTTCCTTAGAACTTAAGTGGTCATATGAACTAGGAGGAAAAGCAATGGAAAGACGCAGGTGTGTTTGGAACTCATTCTAAAATAATTTTATTTTTTGTATGAAAATGAAAATGAAAACATTTTCAATCTCAGACAGAAATCATTTTTAAAAATGCGTTTGATAGTTTTATCAAGAGATTATTTTTAGTATAAAAAAAAACTTAATGATGTCTCTATGTCTCTCTCTGCTCGAGAGAGGAGAAAACGAAAACAAAAAATGAAAAACAACTAAAAATCATTTTTCATTTCTCTTTCATTTTACACTAAACTAAAACAATCATTTTTATTTTTGTTTTTTTTTTGTCTTTATTGCGCCAAACGCCGTTTTGAAAACGTTTTCATTTTTTTCTCGAAAATGTGAAAAATAAAAACGGGATCAATTTCAAACAGGGCCGTAGCTTTCTTTCTCGGGGAAAGGTTATTCCACTATTGTAGTGTGTACCTCCGTTGAAGTTGGAGTTCGAAACTTTAAGACAATTGTGGAGTTGCTTCCCTACAGCAACACAAAGGGGCTCTCAGTGGGTTTCCAATACTACTTGTCCAAAAGAAAAGATAAAAATAGGTTAATTCTTTTGTGGAAAAAAGAATATTTGTACATTTTGTTTGCGGAAATCGAATATATTACTAAATAATCGCCAATGACAAACTTAGTCGAGTAGATTCTTCCAACCAAATAAGTCAAATTATCCAAAGTCAGTGCAAAAAGAAACCAACTTTATTTTTTTTTAACTTCCCTAAAAGTGTGGCTAAATTTAACACTGAGAAAGGAAGATGATAATCAAAATACATCAAACACAGTAAATGACCAAACACCTTAAACTTGATAGTTCATCACCGCCTCGATAATTGTTAATGCATTTGACTCTAGCACATGAAGATTTAGGCCCTCATCTCTGGCCTACAAGAAAGATGAACTCAGCGAGTTTCCCTCAATTTCTTTAGAAAAGAAAAAAATAAATAAAAATTACACACCTTTATACGTCTTAGCTAAGGCAGCCATTACAAAGCCTTTAGAATCTTGATGACGACAGAACAAAAAAAAAAAAAGCAAAAGAAAAAAAAAACCTTAGTTTCCGCCTAGCATCCTTAGAAATTGTTGGATCCGCATTCAATTTGTTTCTTTTGTCTAAAAAACTCAAAAAAAGACAACTCAAGTTTTAACTTTATTTAAGTTCACGTTCTTTTAAGTTTTAACTTTATTCAATTTTACTCAACTTTATTCAAGTTTTAATTTCAACTCAAATTATAACTCAAATTCAACTCAAAAATTACACTTAAGTTACACTCTAAAAGAATAACCCTGTAATAACTGTGGTTAATTTAGTTGTAGAAGCATGGGTGTCGCTGCAGTAATAAAGCCAGACTGCAGCTTTTTTTCTTTTTTTTTTTTTTTTTTTTTTTTTTTTTTTGGGGTCCAAAGCACATAAATTCTGCGTGCAAGTTAAGCAAAATTTGTTGGGCTCCGAAGCTAGATTTCAGCTTGTTTAAGCTTGGTGGAATTTCTTTAGATAAATTGTTGGATCCGCATTCAATTATAAATCGTATATTGTTTTGTTGCTTTCACCCTTCAAACTAATCCTCTTGTGTAAGACACGCATTTTTTTGTCCGTTTCTGGACTAACGTTATCAATTTGACTATTTTACTATTAAATTAGAGTTCTTGGGGTTTGTTTTGCCAAGTCCATGCAGTTGGTTTTTTTTTTTTTTAAGCACTACGCTAAAATTTCTGCTCCTCTAAGTTAATAGATAACGGGAACAAAAGATGGCATATATCTTATTATGCTTGTTTGAAAGCAATTTTAATTAGAATGGTTTTGTTTTAAGAGAGGAAATGAAAATATAAACTCTTTTTGAATGGTTTTCAAACTGTTTTTATTGTGTTTGGTCATTTATTTAAATAAATTATTTGACCAGTTTTAGACCATATATCAACCGTTTTAAAAATATATACCAACCAAACACCAGAACCATTTCCAAATTAGTTACCCACGTACCAGGAAAAAAAAAAGGTTTTGAAAATAGAAAAATCCGGCCATAGTGATTTAAAATGAAATAAATCTTGATGTTCCCTCACTCAAGGGCATTACTTTATATTTTTCATCTCTTCAGAACTGACTAAAACTGAACAGGTGGGTGATTGAGTATGGGCCTACCGCCTACAAGAGGAATATCATTTTAGAGGAGAAATTTGGAAGGAATACCACATAAAATAGGTGCTGATTGACATGTTCCGTAGGCGGAAAAACTTTTATGTGACAAACCAAAATTTAGACTAAAAAGTTTAAAATGCTCTCAAATTAATTATGGTTTTTTTATAGGTTTTTTTTCCTCTCTTTTTTCTCTCCCTCTCATTAGGGACATAGACAGACTTTTAATCCAGTGAGAGTACAAATATGCATAAAATTTATAAACATCATCATATAAAATAAAGTAACTTTTATAGTATTTTATTGTAATAAAATTTTATTAAGTAAGGTTCACATTACAATTGTTTTTGAGGAGTTCTCATCTTTTGGTACCGTTGCATAATAACTTCATTATCGATGCTATCAAAAATATTTTTCTCAATGTAGATAACTAAATTGTCATTCATCCATTGATCTTTCATTCGATTTCGCAAACAATTCTTCACGATATTGATGGCAGAAAATACTCTCTCAACTGTGGCAGTAGCAATTGGAAAAATTAATGCAAGTGTAATAAGCAAATAAACTAATGGACACACTTCATTATTTTTTGTCTTCACCATCTTCTGTGAAAGATCTCCAATGCCTTTTACTCCTTCAAACTCCTTACTAGAGCGAACATAAAAAATATAAGTTTTTAGCTCATTATCAAGTGCAATGAGTTTCGCTTCAGAAAAATCTTCAGGATTAAATCAGCAAGGCAAATTAATCTTTACTTGTTGAAAGCAGAGAATGAATCATTTGGACACAAACACGCAACACAAAGTAACAGCTCAGTATTTATCTCAGTGAAACGATCATTTAACTCTTGTAGTTGCATATCAATAACAGAATAGAATAACTCAACACGAAAGTTATGCAAGTTTGTAACTTCTTGAGCTTTCCTGTGTGATCTTCCTCGAGCTATAAACATATTGTCCATATTTGGAATATCAATGTTGTGTTTTCCACAAAAAGAAGAAACATGATCAAAGAAAGAATCCCATCCTCCATCTCTCATCATTTGTAGCCTTTGCTTACATATTTCCACTAAAGTCATAGCATTAACAATGTCTTGATCCTTCCTTTGCAATGCCTTTGACAATTCATTTGTAATCCCTAATATGACTTTTATTAAATGTAGAGTAAATGCAAAATCAAATGATTGCATCAATCCCAATAAATTGTTGGCTTCCCATTGTTGCTCAGAGCTCAACCCATCTTCTACAATTGTGTCAAGAAGATCGATTGCAGATGAGAACATGGTGATCAAACTGATTAAAGAATCATAGTGTGAGCTCCAATGTGTATCACCAGCACGTTTAAGAGTGGTATCTTAGTTTAAGCCTCTTTCACTGGAAAGTTCACCACTGCTAAGAGCTTTAGAGACTTTACTTGCTCATATCTGATGAAGAATATCACACTATTCAAAGGAAGCTGCAGCAACATTTATTACGCTAGAAACTGTAAAGTAGAGTGTTGCAACTTGAATATTTTTCTTTGCTACAGCTACAAATGCAAGTTGAAGTTGATGAGCAAAACAGTGAACATAATAAGCGCATGGGTTCTCTTTCAAAATAAGTGTCTTTAAGCCATTGAACTGTCATTGCATATTACTTGCCCCATCATAGCCTTCTCCTCGCAATCTAGATATACTTAATTTGTACCTAGAAAATAAAGCATCAATTGCAGTTTTAAGCAAGAGATCTGTTGTACTAGAAACATGTTCAATACCTATAAAACGTTCAACTACACAACCATTCTTATCCACAAAACATAGCACGATAGCCATCTGCTCTTTCATTTTGACGTCACGAGATTCATCAACTAGGATTGAAAATAATGCATCGCCTAGATCTTCCATGATTACATTAAGGGGGCGTTTGGTATGCAGTAATCTTAAGGATGAGAATGGAAATCTGTAATATTATCATGTTTGGTACAAGAATTATAATTTTTAGATTCCCAGGAAAGTGATCACCATGGGATTCACTTTTCCTCATTTTAAGGTAATTTGAATACCACCCAACATGGTGTTATTCAAATTCCCAGGAATCTCAAAATATTATTATTATTATTATTATTATTATTATTATTATTATTATTATTATTATTGTTATTATTATTGTTATTATTATTGTTATTATTATTGTTAGTTAGGGGGCGTTTGGTATGCAGGAATCAGTAGGAATCATATTCCCAGGAAAGTGATTGAGGGTAATATGATTTCTAAGAATAATATATTACTGTGTTTGGTTGTTCAATTATTTTATTTTTAATAATAATAATAATAATATTATTATTATTATTATTGATCTTCTTCCATGTGAACAACCAAACACAGTAATATATTATTCTTAGAAATCATATTACCCTCAATCACTTTCCTGGGAATATGATTCCTACTGATTCCTGCATACCAAACGCCCCCTAACAGTTTTAATAGCAACAACATTTACAATATCCTTCTGAGTCATAGGTGATACTAATTTGAGATTTTCAGGAGCATTCTCCAATGTTACAGATTTTATAGCATCATTATGATTAGCTAGAAACTTCAGAAGCGCGCAAAAATTACCTTGATTTCTTGAATACTTTGATTCGACATCACCATGAAATGCAAGCCCTTGTCGCAAAAGAAATCGTACACAGTCAATTGATGCATTGAGGCGCAGTCAATAGCCGCTTCGAGCTTGATTTGTTTGCTTGCCTAAAGCAGATTGGATATGTTGCTTTTGATTCAAAAGAGCTTCAAACTTAGCCCTAGCTTGGTTGTGAGCACCATTAGGGCCCCTAACGTGTGTATGTAGTCTTTTTTTTTTTTTTTTTTTTCCAAATTTTGAACCCTTCACCAACAAAACAGTCATCACCTGCTTGTTCTCCATTATTTGGTTTAAAGAGATAACAATAAAGACACGCAACATCTTTTGTTATGCTATAATCTAACCAATCACGGATAAAACGTTTTGGTGTTTCCCCACATTGTGTATAGGAAAATTTATGATCTTTAGGCTGACAGAGCCGATTTAACAAGTATGCTCTTCAAACATCATCCCGAATATTTACATTGTAATCCAAAATCGGAATTCTTAGCCCAGGATTTATCAAAAGCTTAGAACTGTAAAATTCCTTTCTACTTAATTTTACATTATTGTCATTTTTTCCTGTAGAGAACGACAACTCCAATGTTCTTTTAAAATATTTTAACATAACTGTACAACATACAATTAAAAAAATTACAATTTAACAACCAATTATACTATTTATGCATATTATGGTAAAAGAAAATATTATGTACATTCCATGATACCAAGCAATATCACAAAAATATAAAATAAAAAATTAATAGATTTTTTGAATTTACATACCTTAAAGCTTGAGAAGCTTTCTTTTTCCTCTTTTTTTTTCTTTTTTTGATAATAACTGAGCTTGATAGAAAAAGCCAAAGCAACACTAAAAAGGAACGAAGGCTTAGTTTGGTAGTGCTGTAGATTTTGAAAAAATTACTTTTAGCTATGCTGCATAAAGAAGCAGTTGTTATAAAAAGCAGCTGAGTGTTTGGTAAACTATAATTATAATAGCTGTGCTGGTTCCAAAATTAGTGTAATAACATTTGGTAAATTATAAGGTTAAATTGCTGTGGATAATAAAAAATTACGACTATATTATATTATACTATAATATAATATATAAAATTACAATATATTAGATATTTATTATTATATTTAATATAATACAAAAAAACTATTATTATATAATATATTAATTATAATATATTTATTTAATATAATATAATATTGTAACAAATAATATCATAATTATATAATATATTAATTATAATATATTTATTTAATATAATATAATATTGTAACAAATAATATCATAATTATATAATATATTAATTATAATATATTTATTTAATATAATATAATATTGTAACAAATAATATCATAATTATATAATATATTAATTATAATATATTTATTTAATATAATATAATATTGTAACAAATAATATCATAATTATATAATATATTAATTATAATATATTTATTTAATATAATATAATATTGTAACAAATAATATCATAATTATATAATATATTAATTATAATATATTTATTTAATATAATATAATATTGTAACAAATAATATCATAATTATATAATATATTAATTATAATATATTTATTTAATATAATATAATATTGTAACAAATAATATCATAATTATATAATATATTATAAAATAATAATTACAATATCATATTATAATTATAATATCATATTATTAAAATAATTATAATATTATTATAATATCATAATAAAATAATAATATTAAAGTTATTAATATAGTTGTGATATTATTTGTTACAATATTATATTATATTATAAGTCTGAATTTTAGATTGAGAAAATTGTAAATTTTAAATTTCATTAGGGGTATTATGGGTATTATAAAAGTTTTATTAATTGTACTATGTTGATTTTCGCACAATCTAAAAGTTAAAGTTGTGTTTAGGCTGCTTCTGATTTTAGTTATAGATTCTTAAAAAATTCTTTAAAAAACACTTTTAAAGAGATCTACTAAACACTAAAATCAACTTCTGTTACAAGCAGAAGTTGAATTTAGAAGAAAAAAATAATACCAAACTAAGTCAAAAGCTTGAGAAGTTAACAAGTGGGATATGTATCTATTGTAATTTGCAATTACAAGACAATGTCAACACAAAACAACAACAAAAAAAAAAAAGTGAAAAGAACTAAAACTTACAAAAATCAAAAGACGATAGTAAAATAAAATCTTATCAAATTACCAGCAGATTAGAGTTGGAGGGAGTATTGCGAATTTGAGATGCACCAATAATATAAAAAAAAAAAAAGAGAGAGCGACGTAACAGAAGAAAAGGGAGAGAGAGAATCGTGGTTTCTTGAAGGAGTAAAGAAAATGAAAAAAAAAAAAAAAAAAGAGTAAAAATAGGTGGAAGGGAATTTGAAAGGACGCAAAATCAAGAAAGTTCCTTTTTATATTTTATTAATGATTTTTTGTATTGGAAGTAAGCCAAATCTTTCCACCAAAGAGCCCAAATAAAAAAACTGAAAAGCCTAAAAATAGGAGAGTAGAAAAGACCAATTAATTTACTTTTAGAAAAAAAAAAAAATTCATTGGATTTCACTAAGTGGGGCACACACATCGTCAACGGGGTTTGATGAAGGGAAGTTACAGGCTGTAAAATATTTTTTTGGCTTCTCAGTGGGGGGCCAAGGCCCCACTGGTCCCGTAGTCCCTCCGTCCTTGTCCCTCACCTCCCTTTCTTTCAAACCATTATTTTTTTTCTCTCTTCTCTCTCACTTTAGTCGCCAACGAGTCTTTTAACCTTGTGTCGCCACCGCCGACCAGTGCCACGGTGCGAGAATGGTGCCGCCGTGAGGAAGATCTCCTTCTCTCTCTTTTTTTTCCTCTTTTGCTGGTTTCTTTGTCGCCAAGTTCGATACACTCACCTGCCAAAATGTTGTCATTTGGAGCTCAAATTTATGCGAGCTGTTAGTTTAATAGTACTGTAAATTTTAAAAAAATTGTTATTAATTATGTTAAAAATATAATTATTATAAAAAGTAATTAAGTGTTTAATAACTATAGTTATACAAGTATTGTTAGTTTTAAAAATAGTGTAATAGACGTTTGATAAATTATAACTTAAAAAAAAACACAATTTGTTTTTGAGTTTAGGAATATTAGACATCGTTTATTTCACTGATTTGAGTTTTTAATTTTAAATTTTTACAGTAAAAAGTTTTCAGAAAATAACACATTTAACTTTTTCTGCTACAGTGAAAAACTCTAAGAAAATGTCACATCTCAACTCGAATTGAAAATTCAAATCCACAAAGTGAACGAAGCCGTATTAAAGTTGATTTTTGATTTAGCAAGAGTAATATGGATATTAGAAAGTTTTATTAATCGTACTTTAAGATAATTGGACTAAAATTGTTTTTGAGTGTGAATTTTTCAAAATTTTTTTAAAAATCACTTTTTATAATTTTTATTAAATACAAATTTCAAACGTAAATGACTAAAAAATTAATTTTAGGCTTCAAAATTACTACTAAATTGGCTCATAGTCATGGTTACTGTTTGCACAAAGCATGGACTAGAAGGAGGGCCCCAGACGTACGTACAACGTTGTCATAGGTGCCTCCTTGCGAAACCCGCCACCAAAACCAAATCAGTAAGAAGCCAAGCCCAAACCAACACGCGACGTCATCGTGGGTTTCTCCTTGCAAAACCAACCTTCACAATCGAAGTTCCAAGGACAAGAGCTCAAACCAATGTTCAACTTTGTCATGAGTATTTTTTGAGTAATTTAGTCAGTTCATTTTATCGATTCGAGTTTAAAATTTAAATTTTATTACAGTAAAATTTTTTTAAAAACAGTCACATCTAATTTTTTTATTACAGTAAAAAATTCACACATAAAATCACATTTTAACTCAAATTAAAAACTCAAATCAGCGAACTAAACATGACATATGTGTTGTTCTAACGGTACCAACAATCTTATGATTGGATATTAATGATGATTTCTGAATAATGACTACTAGCCATTGGTTACCGATTGGTCATCACCAGGTATGACGGTGGATACCGTCTGGTATCATGGTGGACCTTAAGCGTAATGGCATCGAAAATATAGCGTAATGGCTTCGCGTAACGTTCTTTTATAATACCATGTAATATGTATTAGATTTATACATTGAAACGTATACTTTTGAAAAGATTAAAAACTAATGATATACTTTTGAATATACATAAAATACAAGGTACAAAAAATAAAATAACAAAAAAAAAAAATCACCTTGACTTCACCCTCACCTTGTGAATGGCACTGGGCACCATCTAAGGGCCCATCTCTCTAACAAACCAGCCTTGTACTCAATCAGGCCCAGATCCATCTCCGCCCCATTTTTTCTCTCTCTCAGACGAGCAAATATTCCCTAAAACCCTCAAAACCCTAAGACCTAGAACCTTCCACAACCATCCAGACCTCCATCTCTATCCTCCAGAGAGACACCCATTTTAAAACCACCGATCTCCATCTTCCTCTTCACCAATTCTCTTATCACCCATTGGAAAAAAAAACTATAATCATACCCGATCCCAACGCAAGCCAAAGCCCATGGCGTCGAAGCGTCTGATTCCGACTCTCAACCGCGTTCTGATCGAGAAAATCGTCCCTCCTTCCAAAACCAACGCAGGAATTCTCCTTCCCGAATCCTCCACCAAGGTATTCTCCGAATCCGATCTTTCTAATTCTTCCTTGATATTTCTCTTGTCTTCAATTATGGTTATCGGGATCTAACGGCTGTGATTGAATCGGCGGATTTTTGATCGATCAGCTCAACTCCGGAAAGGTGGTTGCTGTGGGACCCGGAGCCAGGGATAAATCGGGAAATGTGCTTCCGGTTGCTCTGAAAGAAGGAGAGACTGTTCTTTTGCCCGAGTATGGCGGTACTCAAGTTAAGCTTGGCGAGAAAGAGTAAGTTTTTATTTTTTATTATTTTTATTATTTTTTTAATTATTTTTAATTATTTTTTAATTTTTTTTTGTTGGTGTTGTTTTATGCAGGTATTACTTGTATAGGGATGAGGACATCTTGGGCATCTTACGTGAGTAAAAATGTTTTCCTTGATGTTATCTGTTTTCTGGTGTTTCTTACTATGGACGATTTAAGATGTGCTGTAATCGATTCTTAATTTGAAATTTAACTTACTAATTGGGGTGTGGAAGCTTTCGGAGAAATGAAGGCAACCACTTTTGTTATTTGCATTTCGTGGGGAATTTTTAATTATCTAGAATTTTGATTTTTGAGATAATGAAGTTCATGAATAATCTCCTCTGTTTTACAATTATTAGACTTGGAAGATATGAATTTCCCTTCTCTCATTTCAGAAATCGAGTAATCGAAATTGCCATGCAACTTTTTGTGTACAAGATTCAATTTCTGTTGGTAAATGGCTTTTTCACATAATTTTTGGCAGTCCTCAAATAAAATTGGTTGTTTTATCTTTATAGATTGGTTTGTGCTTTTTTAAAAAAAAAAAAAAAAAAATGTTTAGGTCAATGTTTATTTGTTTGTTTTTATTTTTTTTTTAGAATATGTTTAGGGGTCAATATTTAAAGTTTAGGCTATTGATCTAATTTGGCAGTTGCATTATGATGTATGTCCGTTTTATCTTGTTTTATATATATATATATTTTTTTTTTCTTTTTCCTCTCTTCTTAAAATGTTGCGATTGCGTCATTTTAGATGCCGTTTCACGGTAGATAAAAGAAATACACGTCGTTATTTTCGGCTACACAAATGGATACTGTATTTGCTTCGAGGACTAAAAGCGATACATGGGATGGAAGGAGTGTTATCTTTCTTGAAAAGAAAGATATCTCCATTAAGACCCTGTATAAAATAGGGACTACTTTTACCTGGTGATATTACCTCTATTTCCACGGGCTGGTGAAGTCTTTTTTTCTTATACTAATATTTCCCTTTAAATAATAAAGAAAAATATATGTTAGATATGCTTAATCTTCGCGAGATAAAAGAAATGCCCGAGAAGTTATAAAATTCAAATGCACTCGGACAATTTGTTGATTTTAGTTTTAAATTTGGGTTGAAATGTGATTTTATATGAAAATTTTTAACCGTAACAAAAAAAAGTTTTATTACAGTTGAAAATTTGAATCACTAAAGAATGAGGTATAAATATTTGAGCGTCGTTCTGAAGGTAGGAAACCGAAAAATCTGCAAAGAGATAAGGACCTAAATTGGAAGAGGTAGTCATTTCAGGGGAATTACTATAAGGGATTGCTAGTTGTCACGATTGTTATTTGTCCCGTTCATATTTACGACCCACCTCAAAGCATTAGTGTGTACAGCTAATCACTTGTTTGAGGTCAGTTGTCAAAGGTTTGGTATATAACACCTTTGGCTTTTGAACTTGTATGACTTTGGCAAATTTGTCTTTTTTTCTGAAATTTTAAGTTTGAAATTTATAAATTGTTATAATATGTTTCATTTTGAATATGTTTGACTTAAATTAGTGTTAAAAAAATAAATTCAACAAAAAATTTTAACATAATAACTTAAATGTAATACAAGATTTTCAGTTCTTTAACCTTTAATCTTTTAAATCTAATAAAAAATTTAAGTAAATTTAATAAATAAGTAAATTAAACAATTTTATAAGTTTAAGAATTGATTATCAAAATTAAAAATTTTAGAGGCAATTTGTTAAAGACAATTGTCGGAAGATAGTTGTGTTAAAAATCAATTTTAAATAATATCTTACCCCGCCTACTTTTCTTTTTATCGTGTTTTTTAAGGTTAATTTTACAAATAGTCTCTCAGGTTTTCAATTAATCTTATTTTAGTTATTGACTTTTTAAATGTCACATAAATGATCATTGATGTTTTATTTTATTTCAGTTTCGATTTGTCCATCAATTAGCCGTTAAACTTTGATAAAATTTTGGTCTACATGTGAAAATTAACTTTTAGTTTTTTATTGTTTTAGTCTCTAAACTTTAAATATTTTCAATTTTAGACTATAATTTATACATATTCTGTCAAATATGCATATTAACAGAAAGATTGAAATTGAAACAAAATAAAATTTAAGAGATTAACTATGCAATATTTAAAAAGTCTGTCGGGATTGAGGCTAATAGAAGGATCGAAACTGAAATATAATAAAATCTCAGAGATTAACTGTGCGATATTACAAAAGTTTGGATTGAGGTTAAATTTTAGGAACTGTTTATGAGATTAACCTTGATTTTTAATAAAATTTTCCTCTCTTCCGACTGACAATCTAAAACAGTTCACTCTTCTAATGTGACTTTGGCTCTACCTTCCAACTTTTCTTTCTCCATTTAATAGAACCAGAGATTATTTCTTGCTGAACGAAAATCAAACACCAGAAAAATAGGGAAGCCCAACCACAGCCAAAAGAAATCAACAAAAAGAAGGTTTTGTGGCTGAGAGATAAATGCTCATTTGGCTAGATCATGGGAACAAAAATTTTGCTTCAAAGCACATCACAGCGACATAACGGATCATCTTCTCCAGCGTTTTTTCCTTTCCGTTGATCTAAGCAAATGGGCTCTCATCTACTATATCTCATAGGATCTCATCGTTTTTTGAGGCGGGTCACCAATAGAGGATTGACGTGAGTGGTGAAATGAAGGTTTTGTGGTTCAAGAATCTAGTCTAGCGACAAGAGATTCAAATTATAGTGCCGGAGATGCTGGCTAGCGAAGAAAAGGGACGGGGTGGCTGTTCTTCTCACCTGTTTTTGTTTTCTCATAAAAAAAGGTAATTGGTACGGATGATGTTTAACATATTTAGTAGGTGACAGTTTAATTTTTATTTTTTTAATTTTAATAAAGTGATCGTTAACGTCATTAAATTAATATAATTAAATCTTTTCATTAAATTATCTACGTTAAAACTCATGTGACCTGATTACAAGGGTTATCATGAGCAGTGCTAAAACTTTCGACGGGTCACCTGCGACCGTTGAAAAGTCAAAATTTTTGCCCAATTACTGAACCTGAACTGTCCGAAAATTCGGGATGCCCGACCCGACCCGAATTTCACCTTGGACGGGCTTCAGGCAGTAGTTGACTGCCCGTGCCCGGTTGGGCTGCCCAATGCCCGACCGGCTGCCTGAATTTTCAAACATTTTTTATATTATATTTTTATATTGTATAATGTGTATATATATAGATATATTATATATTACAATTTGAAATTTGAAATGAACACACGAACTATATAAAAAAAATATTTCTTTATTGATTTTTAAATTTGTAATTCATGATTGTCTCGTTAAAAATCTTATCAAGAAAAACCTAATTAGGATAAAAACTTGGTAAGGAAAAAAGAGTGCAATCATTGTGGGACGAATTACAAATTTACTGAACTTACAAAATATATACAAGATTACAATAACACTATACAAATTAGAAATTATAAAGTAAATAAATATTTACAAATTACAATAATAAAATTTAATTTGAAGCAGAAGGATTGTCTTGAAAATTAAAAGTTAATCTATTAAACTCATCGATCCATTCTTGGCTTGCTGGTGAGATTGTATCGTGTAAGCGTTGGTCGGAATGATCTCAATCCTTGATGCACACGAAAGCTTCAACAATATCGTGCTGCAATGCGTTTCTCTATTCTTCAAGTATTCAGCCGGTTGTACTGAATGCTTGTTCGGTTGCAACAGTGGAGACCGGGATTGAAAAAATATCCATTACCATTCGTGTTAGGATCGGCCAAGTTAATGCTCGTGCCCTCCACCACTGAACCAAATCAAACATCTCACTACTGTCCACAACTAAGCCCTCACTCAGGTACACCATTAACTCATTGAATCCGCCGCTGTTGCCGCCACCTCTTGATGAAGATCCACTCTCAGATTCTTCTTGACCTTGAGTCGTCATCTTCTTCTTCTTCTTAGACAACCTGAAAACATTCAAGAATGAATGCGGATTGTCGTCTCGTTGTTGCGGTTGTTCAACATGAGGTGTGTTTCTAAACATACTTTCGTAAGAGATATAGAGAGAAAATATTTTTTCCTTTATAATAGGAAATTTGTCAGTAGTGTCGATAGCTAAAAATTCATTTAAGTTATCTAATCCATTTTTTAAACCTTATAATTTTAATCTAGGGTCAAAAATAACACCGAAACCATACAATATGGATGATTTAGACCAATATTTCTTAAATTTCTTTTCCATAGAGGCGATAGGAATTCTTAAAACCTCATGTGACATAAATTCACTAAATAAAATAGACATTCTTAAAAGTTCTCCTAACGCTAATGGTGACGTTGGGTAATAAGTTTCACTAAGCTTGAAGGTACATTCGTGAAATCTACCTAAAAAGTTATACAAAAGTTCGGCAACTTACCAATCAGTGGCTGGTTCCCGAATCGAATTCGGGAGCGGAAGCGTGGGGGAGGCGGATCGTGTATAACAAAAATTTTCATAAAACTTTTGTGATACTCTATAGATTATATTAATTTATGCACGAATAAATGAATCGCATTAATTTACATCAAGAATTCAATCCGGAAAAATACCTGAAAGCTGACTCGGATGATAACTTGAATTCTTTGACCACGAACAGTCCTTGCTCAAATCTTTGTGTTTAGAATACCAAAGTCTTCCACGTCAATTCTTTGATTCTACGTAGACGTGTGTGTGGGCACACGTGAGACAAAAACAGGTTTCTTAAACACTCAAATTTCCACAAACACCAATGCATGCACGATGTAGAATTTTTAGAGAAAAATATTTTCTCTCTCTTTTTCTCTCTATGAATTTCGGCCACCAACAATTAGGACTGAAAAAATTGCTTCAAAAATTGTGTCCACAATTTTCTATCATTCTCATATTTAAAGAGTAGAAGTCAAACTTCAAAAACATGATCAAATCCCTATCTTCAATTTTGAATTTCGAACAGAAAATCCCTTCCCTTTATCCTTTAAGTGGCCGGCCACCCTCTAGGGTTTTATCCCTGTGTGTGGCGCCTATATCAGATAGGGAAGGAAGAGATTTTATCATTTATCCAGTAGTCCAATTTTAATTCAGATTCAAATTCGAATTTAAGTCAAACTTAAATTAATTTGAATTCTAAATTGAACAACTTATCAAATAAGT
>NW_010357589.1:245267-315122 GCF_000414095.1 Morus notabilis
ATTCAGGGTCTCAGAATCCGTACCGAGTAAATCAAAAGACATAAATCCATAAATAGGAGTTTGTTAAGAACTCAGGATTAAGATCATCCTATATATGACCATCAGTAGACTCAATCAGAATTTCTATAACGAAAATTATTAGAAATTCATATTGTGTCTGTATACTTGTTCCACATAATCTTATTATGCGAAATACATTCATTCAATATCTCACCATATTAACAGTGCGGATAACACCATTCCATTCTAAATGAGAATGACATGTATTAATAATGTTTTAATTAAAGATTCTGAACTTTAATTAAATTCATCATGAACAATGTTTTTGATTATTATTCTTAAACACTATCCTCTCGTATATAATACTTATATACTATGTTTAAGGTTATATAAACAATCACGGAATTTTCATTTGATATTCATAAGATATTCATAAATATATGTACATAAAATGATGAATAAACTCGTTTATTAATTAAATAATAAATATCATATTACATCTCATGCTTTTAGGACACTATTCCCAACATCAGTTTCATCTATAAATCTTGGTCTTAATTTTGCACTAACATAATTTGTTATAGCATCTTTATAGGGGATGCATTGTTCAAGCATTATATAAGTGGAGTTCCATCTTATTGGCATATCTAAGGCTAATGCTATAGGATTTTGATTACATGTTTGTAGAAATCTAAACCAATCTTGTATTATTTGATTACTACCTTGAATCCAAGCAATGTTATCTCTAATTCTTTTAATATGACCTGACATTGATTTTAAACCAGATTTTACTATTAAATTAATTATATGACATGTACAACATTTGTGAAATATATCATTATTACCAAATAAACTTAAATCATTTTCAAAAAGTTCTATTACTTTAGTATTTACAGTTGCATTATCTAATGTTATGACCATTATTCTATCTCTTAAATTATATTCATCAATGATAGATAAAATTATGTTATATATTAAATTGGCAGTATGTGATCCTATAACACATTTAAAACCTAAGATTCTCTTATCCAAATCAAAACCTTTAACATAATGTCCGGTTACAGCTAAAGAATTCTTGTTGGCAACGGCAGACCAAATATCCGCCGTTAACGCAACGCAACCACTTGTAGAGTGTAGAAGGTTGATTAATGCTTCCTTTTATTGTTTATATAATTTTAATGCATCTTTCCTAAGAGTAGTTCTAGAAAAAAATTGTGCATTAGGATTATGTACAATTTTAATATAACGCTGCCAATTTCTTTGTTCAGTAAAACTTAGTGGTTGATCTAATGTGGCTATTAATTGTGCCATTTCCATACGATCAACTTGCGGATCATATTTTCACGTGTTTAGACCGCCGGTTTGGCGGTCAAATGATAATTGTGTTTGGCGGAGATCACCTCCGCCTCCTTGCTTTTGAAGACACTTTTCAGAGTGTCGTCTTAAGTGTGTAGCGTCGTGAATAGTGTTACCTTGTAATTTTTCACCACAATATTTACATTGAGCTATGTATTTAATGTTACCGTTATTGTCGACCTTCTCGAATGTGTTGAAGTGCTCCCAAACTGCTAAGGTGCGCTTGCATTTCTTCTTAGAACTTGCAACACTTGCACTAGCACTACCACTTGCCTCTCTTCCACGCCCACCAGTGCCACCACCCTTATGTCCCCGACCTCTAGTACGTCCACTATGGGTCGGATTTATAGTTTTCTCAGCAACTCTTTCCGTAGTTTGCGATTCCTGCGTTTGAAAAACATTAGGAAATTGACCTTCTTCGATGTTGAATTAGGCATCAATGGGAATATCACCACCATAACTAGAAGAAGCCATTATGAAAAATAAGAGAGATTGAGAGCGCTTTGAGAGAGATTAAGAGAGATTTAAGCGAGATTAAGAGAGATTAAGAGAAATTGAGAGAGAATCAGAGTTTTTAGGTGAGAAAAATTGTTGGGGGGAAGGGGGGTATTTATAGGAAAATTTTTGGCTTGAAAAAATTTTTTTTTCTTCCAAAAATTCGGGTCCAACGGCTAGTAAATTTTTCTGGCAGTCGGGTCGGGTTGGGCAAGAATCGGGCAACGGTCTAAATTATAGCTGTTGAGATTTGAATTTTTAGGCAAAATTCGGACGGCGGTCAGGTTCGGGCAAAAAGATCCGTTGGGTTTAAAATTTGGGTTATCGGTCAAAAAAATTCGGGCATTTCGGGCAACAAACAAAATTTGGGCTAACAATAAAAAAAAATTCAGGCAGAATTTGGGCAAAATTCGGGCACATTCGGGTTATGCTGGAAAATTCAAAAAAAACTCCGATGGACTGCGAGGACGACTTCTCCTCGTCGGCGGGCAGCCGAGGAATGAATTTTTTCGGGCTGCCCGAGCCCGTGTCCGACTAAAAACCTCGTACGGGCGGCGAATGGCACTTGCCCGCCGCCCGAACTTACACCACTAATCATGAGTTTATTGTGATGATATTCTATTCTAATTTGTCATGTTCTGAGTTATTTTTATGCCTTTTTTCCTTTATTTTCCGTATCTTTTCTAGAGTCTTATCTTTCTCTTCTTTTTTTATATTCTTTGTTTCTCTCGCCCCTTTTATTCTTCTTTCTTCCGTGTCTTTATTTTTCGTGTTTTTTTATTCTTTTAATTTTGATAAAGTGATCCCTAACGTCATTAAATTAGTATAATTAAATCTTTTCATTAAATTATACACGTTAAAACCCGTGTGACCTGATTATAACGTTACTTTCATAAAATCATGAGTTTATTTAATTTATGCTGATATTCTATTTTAATTTGTCATGTTTTGAGTTTTTTTATGCCTTTTTTCCTTTTGTTTTTCATGTCTTTTCTAAAGTCTTCTCTTTCTCGTCTTTCTTTCTATTCTTTGTTTCTCTTGTTCCCTTTAATCTTCTCTTTCTTTCCTGTCTTTGTTTTTCATGTTTTTCTATTTTTTTAATTTTGATAAAGTAGTCCTCAACATGATTAAATTAGTGCAATGAAATCTTTTTGTCAAATTATCCATGTTAAGACCCATGTAACCCGATTACAAGGTTCTTTTCGTAAAATCATGAGTTTATTCAATTTGTGTTCATATTCTATTCTAATTTGTCATGTTTTGAGTTTTTTTATGCCTTTTTCCCTTCTGTTTTGTGTGTCTTTTTTAGAGTCTTCTCTTTCTTTTCTTTCTTTTTATTCTTTGTTTCTCTCGCCCCCTTTCTTCTTTTCTCTCTGTGCAACTTTTCTTCATATGAAAATTTCTCTCTCATTTCTATTTCTAGTGAGCTTTCAAGAGACTCAAGAACACAACCAAGCTGAGAGAGAAAAATGAAATTAGAGAGAACACAACCAAGCAGAGAGTCCCAATACCAGATGTTGTACGGAAAAACATGCTTCGATGCGTCAAACAACGATAGCGCTCCACGTGGCCTTGCAATAACCACATCAGCAGACCGTCGACCCATCATACCGCTGACCTTATGAAACCTCGACGTTCATCTGACACATATTGGGGGTCTCGCTAAGGTCGACCGTGCAAGGGCAAGCTGGAAGCCGACCGTATAAAAGAGGGGCCCCCTGGGGTAACGTCTAGGTTTGGGAGATGTTTGTAATACATGCATTAATTACGACGGTGCAAGGTTGCAGGGAGTGCAGAGCCGTAATAAAGGACTAATTAGGTGAATGAACAGTCCAAAAGGTGATTAGTTGGCTATGGGTCTAGGCCCATAAGACAGTAGGCACTCGAGTGCTAGGTCTATAGAGGAAAACCACATCCGGAAGTAAACTTGGGCTATAAAAGATGGGCAAAGCCCCAAGCTCGAAGAGGTTCTTCTTTTTTCACATGTAATCAGAGAACAAAAAAATATATACAAAAGATACAGTGGATGTAGCTCTTCATTAATGGAGTGAACCACTATAAACTTCGTGTCTCCATTTATTTAGGCATTATGTTCATATTTCCTTCACCACAAAGTTTACTCAAGCACTTCGCAAGCGTAATTTCGATTATACATCCGTATTAGGCCGGTAACCCTACAGGATACCAAGGGGTAACCCAGCGCAATCACGTTGACGAAATTCCACTGTCAACAATTGGCGACTCCACTAGGGATCGAACCCATAATCTCTGGTTCATACGTTTCGACCATCGACAAATAAGGTAGTCGGCGACCATGCCTCTAAGAAGGAGAGATACCACCGCCAACCAAGGTAGCCAGATGGAGGAAAACACCACACATTCGGCTCATGACGGGAGCAGGGAAAGCCAATCCCCGGCAGGAATTGAAGCTCCACCCCCAGATGTGCCGCAACCTGATCCAAGGCAGATGCAGGCCTAGCTCAATGCTCTGACAGACTTGGTGCGGGGGCTAACGACCATCGTCGAAAGATTGGACAGGAGAAACTTTATGCCACCACTGGAAGATGCCCCGAGACCTTCAGGAGCAGCCAGGGCAGGAAACCAAAATCCTGGTAACCGCCAAGGCGCTTCAGAAGGAATCGAGGACAGTGAAAATATGGGAGGCAACCAGAGACTTCGACCATCTCAATCTCTCCGCAACCGTCGGAGGGCCGCCAGGCGCCAAGCTCAAGAGAACAGAGCGGCAGAAGACTTATAGAACCCCAGAGTGCCGCCTCAGAACTAAGGTGGAAATATCCCTGGAGATTCGGGGTCAGTAGGAGAAGGTGGAAACCCAGTGGGCAGGCAGGATGCACGGGGGGCATAAGCCTCCAAAGGGGGCGGCTCCGCAATCTCGACGGAGGAAGCGCGAGCCATCATAGAACGAATGACGAGCTTAGAAGAAAAATTTATGGGTGATGTTGCTGGCCTAAAGAAGAACATAGGACAGGTGGCAGAAATGGTAAACGTCGACATCACTCCCAGTCGGATGCACGACCACCCATTCACCGTGAAAATCATGGCGCCACCTCTTCCAGACAAATATCGGTCGCCACCGATCCCACCATATGATGGCAGAGGGGATCCAGACGATTACCTGGAAATGTATACAGGGCACATGCTTCTGCATGGGTATGCAGAAGAAATCATGTGCCGGGCATTCCGGAACCATCTGACAGATTCTGCTCAAAGATGGTTCAGAATGCTTAAACCATGCTTCATTTCTAGCTGGAATGAACTAAAAGAAGCCTTCTCCCTCTAGTTTATCGGAGTGAAGAAGTATGTCCCTCCAAAGCAGAACTTAACGACGATTTACCAAAAACTGAACGAGTCATTAAAAGAATGGCTTGCAATGTACGGAGAAGCTGTTGCCGCCACAATAGATATAACTGACCGGGAGGCCCTGATGGGGGCGATGTCCAGCATGAAGAAAATCACTCCCTTCAAAAGGGACCCAAACCGGAAGCCACCGTCGACTTACAAAGAATTCCTAGCACGGGCGCAAGGATACATCAACGCCGAGGAAGCTGACGCAAACGACCCTGAACACATGTCTAACAAAAATAAAGGAACTGAGCAAGGGTCAACTACAAGAAAGCAAGATGGTAAAAAGTGACGAGGCAACGGAGACAAGCAACCTGCCTCAACGCCGAACCTCTAGATGCCAAGAAGCCGAGGCAAGACGAAAGCCGTAAACCTCGACCATTCCAGAGGTATGGCTCTTATCATGAACTTACTGTAGGGGTCGAAAAGGTGTTCAACTAAGTCAGACGGGGGAATCTGTTATGCCAACCTGAACCTATGAGGTCAGACCCAAGCTAAAGGAACCAGAACAAATATTGCAGTTTTCACTGCGACGTCGGCCATAACACCAACGACTGCGCCGACCTTAAGGATGAAATCGAGTAGTGATCCGCGAAGGAAGGCTACAGGAGTTCAGGGCAGATCGGAGGCCAAGGAATGATGACCACGACAGCCAGAATGACGGTCGACGCCGAGAAGAGAATCGACGTCCAGAGGACCGAGAACCCATCGGCGTCATAAGAACAGTCCTCGATGATCTGTATATCGGAAGAGACTCGAGAAGGTCCTAAAAGGATTATGCCCATGAGGCCAGAGGGGTATACCTGGAGAGGTTTTGGAATCTCTCAACTATAAAAATAGCAAGGTACAGTAGTGCTGATGTGGCATTCAACGAAGAGGACGCAAATGGGGTCCATTTTCCCCATAATGATGCCTTGGTAGTAGAAGCGATAATTGGGAACCACATCGTATGCAGAATCCTGGTGGATAACTGGAGCTCGGTGGACCTCCTATACATTGATTGTCTAGAAAAAATGGGGATCCCCAAGGTGCAATTAGAAACGATATCCCGACCGTTATACAGGTTCACTGGGGATTTTGTCATCCCCCAAGGGACTATCCGATGACCAATAATGGCGGGGGAGAAGCCTAGGCACGCCACGACAATGGCCAACTTCGTGGTAATAAATGGAGGCTCACAATACAAATTACCCTTCAAACGTTAAGGGCAATACCCTCTATTTACCACTAGAAGGTTAAATTCCCAACTCCGAATGGCGTGGGCGAAATGAAAAGCAATCAATACGAAGTTTGAGTCGCCTACTCCGACGCCCTACGTGGGTACGATCAACCAATGAGGTAAGAAGCCAGAGTGGTCCGTCAAGGTGCCATGGAGGACATAGGCCCCCGAGTTCAAGAAGAGATCAGCTGGTCTCAACCAATCGAGTAGCTGATAGAAGTCCAGGTGGATGAAGATGAGCCAACAAAAGTGCTGAAAGTAGGTTCAGACTTAACTTCGACGCTTAGGATTGAAGTCGAGGGCTTCCTCAGAAGGAACCTGGACATATTTGCCTAGACTCACGCCGACATGAAAGGGATCGACGCCAAAGTCATGTGCCATACATTGAACGTCGACCCTTTATATTCGCCTAAACGACAAAAGTGCCGACCAATGAATCCTGAAAGATACGAAGCGCTAAAGGAAGAAGTCGATAAGTTAATCAGTAATGGATTTATTCTGGAGGCCCATTATCCTAGCTGGGTTTCAAACCCCGTTTTGGTAATAAAACCCAACGGGACATGGAGGACATGCGTCGACTTCAGTGACCTAAACAAAGCGTGCCCAAAAGATAGTTTTTCACTCTCCTGAATAGACCAAATGGTCGACGCCACAGCCGGCTATGAGATGTTAAGTTTCATGGATGCATACTCCGGCTACAATCAGATCCCCATGCATCCATCCGACGAAGAGCATACGTCATTCATAACCGACAGGGGCCTTTATTGCTATAAGGTAATGCCCTTCGGTTTGAAAAATGCAGGGGCAACATACCAAAGGCTCGTGAAATGTTCGCCAAACTGATCGGAACGTTGATGACATGCTGGTAAAGAGTGCTAAGGCAACTCAGCACGTCACTCATTTGGAAGAAATATTTGATGTGCTAAAAATGTATCACATGAAATTGAACCCCTTAAAATGTGCCTTCGGGGTTGGGTTCGGAAAGTTCCTTGGTTTTATGGTCAGTAACCGTGGAATAGAGGCCAACCCAGAAAAGATAAAAGCCCTACAAGATATGAAGTCTCCTACAAAACCAAAGGAGGTGTAAAGGTTGACAGGATGCGTCGCCGCCCTTAACAGGTTCATATCAAAGGCGACGGATAAATGTGTTCCTTTCTTCGACGCCTTGAAAGGAAGCAATCACTTTGAATGGACTCCACGATGTGAGGAAGCCTTTCAGAAGTTAAAATATCTAAGCATGCTGTAAGTTCCGTGCTTATCAGGAATGAAGAAAGGGTCCAGCTGGCAGTCTACTACGTAAGCAAGAGACTCTTGGACACTAAATCTAGATATTCCAAAATGGAACAGCTAGCTCTCGCCCTGATGGTAGCTTCAAGGAAGCTTCGACATTACTTCTAGGCCCATACAATACGGGTCCTTACAAATCACCCGTTAAGGCAAGCACTACAAAAACCCAAAACCTCCGGTCTAGTCTTCAAATGGTCGGTAGAATTAAGCCAGTTCGACATCGAATATGTACCACGAGCAGCCATCAAGGGATAGGCGTTGGCCGATTTCCTTGCAGAATTTTATCACAGGCCAGCGCCAGCCACAAACGAAGAAGTTAAGGCAGCCGAGTGGAAACTTTACATGGATGGGGCGTCGAGTGAAGCTGGGTCAGGCGCCGGCATCATGCTTATCAGTCCAGAGGGCCACAAGATCACCTCGGCGGTACGATTCAAATTCAAAGCATCAAACAATGAGGCTGAGTATGAAGCATTGATCGCAGGGTTGCAATTGGCAAGTCACTTGAAGATTCAAAGGATCAGCATCTTCAGTGACTCTCAACTAGTCACCGGGCAAGTAAAAGAAGAATACTAGGCATGCGGCGAGAGAATGGGGGTGTACTTGAGAAAGGTAAAAACAGAATCAAAAGCTATGAGATACTACAGGTACCAAGAGCTGAGAATACAAACGTCGACACTTTGACTAAATTGGCATCCTTAAAGGATTCTGATATACTAGGAATCGTCCCCATCGAGGAGCTTGAGCGGCCGACTATTGATGGGAAGGTCGAGGCCTTGACCATTCAGACAGTCGAGGCCTTGATAAAGAGTTGCTCGCTGTAGTGTTCGCACTTGACAAGCATACTTGATCAGTTCACCTATTACCGTCTTCACAGATTATTCTACCCTCAAGTATCTCCTTTCCAAAAAGGATGCTAAGGCGCGATTAATTCGGCGGATCCTTCTGTTGTAAGAATTTGACTTGACCATTAAGGGTAAGAAAGGTGTTGAGAATGTTGTGGCAGATCACTTGTCACGATTGGACTTTAAAGACTCTACTGATACCCCTGCCATTCGAGATGACTTCCTCGATGAGCATCTCTTCGCGGTCACTAAGCTACCTTAGTATGCTCATATCATCAATTGCTTGGTAACCGGCGAACTTCATTCTAATTGGAGTGCACAAGATAAGCTCAAGTTTCTGGTCGAGGTGCGTAATTTCTTTTGAGATGATTTGTACCTGTTCAAGTACTGCCCCGACCAAATCATGAGGCGTGGCATTCCTATTAGTGTTTTGAACTTCTGTCATAACGATGCCTGTAGTGGTCACTTCTCTGTTAAGAAGACTGCCTCAAAAATCTTGCAGTGTGGTCTTTATTGTCCCACTTTGTTTAAGGACACTAATGAGTTTTGTCGTTCTTGTGTGAGGTGCCAAAAGTTAGGTGCCCTGTCCCGACGCCATATGATGCCTTTGAACCCAATTCTTGTGATAGAGATATTCGATTGTTGGGGAATTGATTTTATGAGACCTTTTCCACCTTCCTCTGGGTACTTTTACATTCTCCTTGTTGTGGATTATGTTTCCAAATAGGTAGAAGTCGTGCCGTGTCGGACTAATGATAATACGACAGTTGTGAAGTTCTTGAAAGAAAATGTGTTATCTAGGTTTGGTACTCCGCGTGCTATCATCAGTGAACAAGGCACTCATTTATGCAACCGATCTTTTGAAGCTCTCATGCAAAAATATGGTGTCATTCATAAGGTCGCAACTGCCCACCATCCACAGACTAATGGCCAAGCTGAGTTGGTGAATAAGAAGATTAAACAGATTCTGGAAAAGACGGTAAATCCCGACCGTAAGGATTGCTCTTCACGTCTTCTTGACGCTCTCTGGGCATACCGTACTGCTTACAAGTCCCCTATTGGGATGTCTCCCTATAGGCTTGTCTTTGGGAAAGCCTGTCATTTACCTGTAAAGCTTGAGCATAAGGCTTATTGGGCTATTAAAGCCCTTAACTTTGATCTTAGTGCTGTAGGTGTTCATCGCAAGCTCCAGCTGTCAGAAATTGAGGAGCTGAGAAATGATGCTTACGACAATTCCAAGATCTACAAGGCAAAGATGAAAGCGGCACAAAAGAACTTTGGGCTGAATCAGAAGGTGCATCTCTATGACTCCCGTCTGCATCCCCACCCAGGTAAGTTGAGGTCGCGGTGGACTGGTCCATTTGTGGTGAAACAAGTTTTTCCCAACGGTGCTGTCGAGGTCGAGGACCCGAGCGATGGGAGAGTATTTCGAGTCAATGGCCAGAGACTGAAGCACTACATTGAGCGTGTGAGCCAGGCTGAAGAGATCATTCTCGAAGCTCCAGTTTACCAATCTTAAGTCAAAATGTTTGGTTTGCTTCCAACACTTTTGTATCATAATTTTTTTTCTTTGTTTCGTTTGGTGTGCTTTTAATTTCAATTTGTTTTTGTGTGATTTTATATTTGTTTATGTGTTTTGGAGAATCAGTTTAGGAGGCTTGGCTTAGTTCCAATGTTCATCATCCAGGTGTTCTCTTTCCATGTCTTCTTCATATTACATATCTTTTTAGACATTGAGGACATTGTCTGATTTTAGGTTGGGGGTGGTGAGCATATTCATACGTGAGATTAATTTTTATCTTGTTATTATTTTGGGTCAAAATTTTTGCGAGATTATTTGAGTATGATTTCAAAATGTTCGGTTTGAGTCAATTTTTGCTATCTTAATTACCAAGAAATGATTTCCAGAGTTATTTTTGAGCACATGTCAAACCTTGTGGTAAGATGGTTGTTAACACATTTAGTTGAGAAAGATTCCCGAGTTTAAGGTTTTCATTTTTGGTGAGTTGAGAGAGTTGAGAAAACAACTTTTTGAACTTTCATTGATCTTTTGAGTTGGTTGAATCATTATTGGAGCATCATTGCTTGACTTGTGACATTTGCTTGATGGATGATTTTTGGTTAGAAATAATTTTTAGAATTGAGCCATGTGTTCATCATTTTTCTTTTTAATTTTCTTTTATAAAAACAAAAAACAAAAAAAAAAGAGAGCAAGAGCATCATTTTATCATCAATGTTTAGGTAGTTTGGTTGTACTCACATCTTGCGCTGCATAGCAGCTAGTCAAAAGAATGCCTTACTACATCAGCTTCATCAATTGTATGTTGTCTCTTGCCTTGAAAAAAAGAAGAAGAAAAAGAAAAAAAAAGAGAGAAAAGAGAGAAAAAAGTGTGAGTATATTTGTTTGTATTTCTTGGCTCCTTCTTTGTTTATAAGATTTTCTTTTTGACCAGAATGAAATCCCGAAAGCTTGTTTATGGTTCGAGTGATGGATTGTTTCAGTTTTTTTTATTTGCCTATCATTTGATCAATATTTGTTTATTAGCTTGTCCTTAAATTGCCTTCTCTCACTTGAGCATTGATTGATTGATTTCTAACTCCTTTGCATTAAAATACTTCCAACACCCGCGAGGTAAATAGAGTTGAGACTTTTTCTTAGTGAATTTTTCAATGCTATTTGTGTTATGGACTGTGGTAAGAGGGATACGGTTTGGTGCACACACATACGACTCTGGAGTTATGACTGAAGTAGTTTTGATAGTATTTTCTGATGACTTACTAATGTTTTGTTTGATTGCTTACGTGATTTTGCTAGTTTTGATTTGAATTTTCAACTTGATATGATTTTTCTTTTGCTTGAATTGGTAGGGACTAGCAATAAGCTTGTTGGGGGTTGTGATAAGTGCATGAAAAAACACTTAATTTGTTCATAATTGCTAAATAAATTAAGTTTTAATTAAATATTTTTGTGGAATTAATATTTTGTGAAAGTATTTGATTTTAATTTAATTTAATTTATTTTGTAAGGAAATAAGACATTTGGGCCAAAACTTAAAAGAGGAAAAATAGAGAAAGCCCATCAACACCCGTCTGCCAGCCGAGCTGAGCCGCGTGAGCCTCACAAGTGCCGCCACGTGTCGCTGTTTGGTGTGTCGTAGATCTGTGGGCTCCACCTGTTCCCCTACACACGCGCGCTTGGCGCGCACAGTTCTCTCCTTGGGTGAGTCTCCTCCACGCGCACGTCAGGCGATTCATCATTTCTCTCCGTGTAGGCCCCGGTTGTGCAGAGCCTCCCACTCACAGCGCACCGCGTGTCCTTGTGGGATCCAGATGTTGGCCACTTCTTCCTCTCCGCAAATCAGCGCGCGCCACGTGTTAGAATTGAAACCAGTTGTCGGCAATTTTCTCTTCTCAGCCCCTCTTCGCGCGACACGTGTCCCACCCGTTTGGGATTCTTCAGCCAGTTGATGCGTTTTGTTCCGTTGATATACCACGGATAACTTCAGCTTTCATTGTCTATTAAATCTATTAAACTGTGTAAATTCCAATTAATTAGGAATCAGTTTTTTTTATGTTATTCATTTCCTGATGGCTTTTTGACATCTTCAAAAACTCTATAAATAAGGCCATTGTCAAGGTAATTACGTTGTTAAATTTTAGCCTAAGTATAGATACTTTTTCTCTCATTTTTGTCTTGCTTTTGTTCTCATATTTTATCTTTAGAATTTTGTAAGAATTATGTGCAAGCTAGGCTAGAGTTCTTGGGTGAGGCTAGAGATGATCCTATATGTGTAGTAAGCTTATTTGGGTTTTGATTCTCTAATGGTTTGTAAGTTTTATACATTTGATAAATAATTTTCTTTTATCATATTTCTTCGTCATACAATATATTTTATTGTCAACTTGTATATAAATTTAGTTAAGCTCTTTTTATGTGATTGTTGCATGATACTATATATTGGTAGGTATTGTTTTATGAGTAGTCTTTTACTGCAATATTGCCAACGGTATATTGTCGCTTTTAGATTTCTCAAAAGATAATTTTTCCTAATTCTAAACGTAAGGATTTTATTTACTCGAATATATTTTTATTCACAAGTTCTTCAAATATTTATTTTCCGATTGATTGTTTCGGTTGTTAAACTTTCAATTGAGTCAATTTATGAATCAAAATTCAAATAAGTGAATAAAGCATATAGAGGATTCTCAATGTCTTACCACTTTTAATTATTAAATTTTCTCCATTTTAAATTGTTCAAAAAAATCATTAAAACATTCATTTCTCTTCTTTGTTCGATTGCTTACTTGCCTAATGCTTTTTATTTGATTATCGTTTCTTGTTCAATTTATCACCTCTTCGTGGGATCGACCGTCCTAATTGTGCTACAATTGACCGCTTGTTTTTGTACACGTTTGGGCGTAATCACCATTCCTGTATCGTTGTTTCCAATTCCCACGTTGTTTCCTCAACGCCATAGTGTTGTCATAACACCATGGTGTTGCCACAACACCTTCACTAACGGTATCTCAGATTGACATAGGCTCTTCATTTTCTGGTCAAGAATCTGAATTGGCGCTTCCTCGTAAGTCTTGTTATACTGGATCAGCACGTCATACCATTGCCCAATGGCTTCTGGATCATGTTGACACTTCTGAAGCATGGAAACATGGAATACGTTGTACACGTGAGACAGTGCTGAAGGAAGATGAAGGCGGTAAGCAACGACACTGACCCGTTGTGTGATCTGAAATGGTCTAACGTACCGTGGTGCAAGTTTCCCTTTGACACCAAAGCGAGTAATTCCTTTGCGTGGAGAAACCCTTAACAAGACAAAATCGCCTTCTTAGAATTCTAAGGGTCTACGCCTCTTGTCAGCATAACTCTTCTAATGACTTTGAGCTGTCAGCAGTCGTTCCCGGATAATGGCTATTTTCTCATTATTTTCTTGGATAACATCCGGTCCAAGTGTGAGTCGATCTTCTGACTCAAGCCAACAGACCGGCGATCGGCAAGGTCTGCCATACAAGGCTTCGAATGGTGCCATTCTAATGCTAGCCTGATAAATGTTGTTGTAGGCGAACTTGGCTAAATGGAGATACTTCTTCCAGTTTCCACCGAAGTCTAAAACGCAAGCACGGAGCATATCTTCTAAAATCTGGATGACCCTATCAGATTGCCCATCTGTTTGATGATGAAAGGCAGTGTTGATGTTTAATTCCGTTCCCATGGCTTCTTGAAAGGTTTTGCAATATATGACGTTGAAACGAGTATCATGGTCTGATGTGATGGATAACGGAACTCCGTGGAGTCTAACAATGTGTTCTAGATACAGTTCTGCTAAGACATTTCTAGAATATATCGCACGGAACGGTATGAAGTGCGCAGACTTTGTTAGCCTATCCACAACAACCCATATGGCCTCATGCCTTTGCTTGGTCCTCGGCAATCCCATAAGGAAATCCATTGTAATATGTTCCCACTTCCATCCCGGAACATGAAGAGGTTGTAATTCCCCTGCAGGTTTTTGATGTTCTGCTTTAACCTTGAGACAGGTTACACATTGTGAAACATATTCACGAATGTCCCTTTTCATACATCTCTACCAATATTGTCATTTTAGATATTGATACATTTTTGTACTTCCTGGGTGGATGGCAAACCGCGACCTGTGAGCTTCATCAAGAACGACCTTCTTTATCTCATCTACGTTAGCAATAACTAAGCAGTTCCTAAAGTATAATGCTCCATCTTCTCAGACATTCCAATCATCTAGCTGTTCTCTGTTCTGAATTTGAATCCAGATCCCTTGAAGATGTGGGTCTTGCCATTGATTCTGTTTAACGCGCTATACAAGTACTGGAGCAGTAATTGAGTTGTACACCATAGCCTGATTATAGTCTTTTTATAATACTGAAGATCATAATTCTCCACTACTTCAGCCCTTTTCCAATCCTTTAAGGCTAGAGACACGAGAATTCCTAAAGTCTTCCTACTGAGAGCATCCGTGACCACGTTGGTTTTTCCAGGAAGGTACTGTACGGAAAAGTCGTAATCTTCCATGTATTCCATCCATCCTCTTAAGAGCGAAGATCACCGCTGCTAACTTTAGTTCATGTGTGGGGTAATTCTGCTCATGTGGCTTCAGTTGACGAGATGCATAAGCCACAACACATCCATTTTACATCAAAACAGACCCTAGTCCTCGCCTTGACGCGTCTAAGTACACTTCGTACGGTTCCTCGCTATTTGGGATCGTCAGGATCGGCGCACTGGTCAGCCTAGTTTTCAGTTCTTGGAATGCATGTTTACAATCGGCATCCCATTCAAATCTGACTTTTTTTAGTCAACCGAGTCATCGGGGTAGCAATACTCAAGAAGTCCTTCACAAAGCGTCGATATTATCCTTTAAGTCCTAAGAAACTCCAGATTTTGGCTACATTCTTTGGCCTTTCCCATTGTAGCACTGTTTCGATCTTTGAAGGATCTATTGAAATTCCTTGTCCAGATATGACATGTCCAAGGAACTTGACTTCTGTGAACCAGAAATCGTATTTCGCCTTTTTCGCGTGCTCACAAAGAGTCTGGAGAACGATCCCCAGATAATGCTAATGCTCATCCCAAGTCTTTGAGTAAACCAGAATGTTGTCAATAAGGACAATTACAAACTGGTCCAGATACGCGCGGAAGACTCGATTAATCAAATCCATGAAAGCGGTGGGAGCATTCGTTAATCCAAAAGGCATTACTAGGATTTCAAAATGCCCATAGCGAGTTCTGAAAGCTATTTTTAGGATATCCTCCTCCCTAATCTTCAATTGATGGTACCCGGATCTCAAGTCAATCTTAGAGTAATACCGTGATCCTCCCAACTGATCGAACAACTCATCGGTTATCGGCAATGTGTACTTATTTTTCATGGTAACTCTATTCAACTGTCGGTAGTCGATACACAACCGAAGGGATCCATTGTGCTTCTTCGCGAACAGAACTGGTGCACCCCATGGGGAAGTATTGTTCCTAATAAATCCCTTTTCTGCTAACTCACCGAGTTACTTCTTTAGTTCTTTCATCTTTGCAGGCACCATTCGGTACGGAGCGATAGAAATCAGAGCCGTCTCTGAAAGTAAATCGATGCAAAACTCAATCTCTCAGTCGGGTGGGAAACTAGGCAACTCGTCAGGGAATACATTCGCGTACTCATCGACCACGAGGACCTTAACATTCTCCCTGGTGATGCCGGATTCACCCTCTAACGTGAAAAGAAAGGAGAAACAAGCTAAGTTCCGTCGTCCTCTAACACTATGCTTCAGTAGTCGTTCCTCTGTAATCAGGTTAACACCTCCATGATATGTTACTATCATGCTAGAACCGACAGTCAAGGTAACTCTCATACGGTGGCAATCAACAATCACCCCGTATTTTGACAACCAATCCATTCTAAGCACTACATCAAATAAATTCATGGGAAGGATAATTAAGTCTGGCATCAATTTCTCACTTCCAATTGTGATCACACACGACCTACATATGCTACTCACCTCCACACATCCTAGTGGAGAGTTTATAAACATTAGAGTCTCTAGGTCCTCGGGTTTCAAACCCAAAATTTTCACAAAAGAAGTGGAAATAAGCAAGTGCGTAGCACCAGTGTCGAATAAGAATCATGCGAAAGAGTGTGAGATAAGTATCATACCCTCAACAACTAGGTTTCCGGCATGGGCTCCAGAACTTCCTTCGGCCATGGTATGGATTTGTCCCTATGCTTTCCCTTTTCCTTTCTCGTTGTTGTGGGGTTTATGGTTTTCTGACCTATACTGTTGCTGTGGTGGAGTAGATTGTACTAATCCCGAGGCCTGTGGTCGAAAATAGTTGTAGTTCAGCGGACGAAAGGTCGGTGCAGGAGGAGTTGACATCTGGGCAGGCAACAGGGGCTGATCGAAGGGTGTGAACTGTGGGAGTAATCTTGACTAGGAATAACACCCCTTTGAGTCTACTGAGTTTGCTAGGTCTGCTAGCTCACCTATTGACTCCTATGAGGAAAGTTTCTTTTTATATGCCCTAACTCCCCACAATGGTGGCACTTGTAATCGTAGGGTCCATTCTTCCCACTTCCCGAAGAGTTGCTACTACCGCTAGGTATTCCCTCCACTACCTTGCCCCTGATCGCGACTTTTTCTGTTGTTTCTCTGGGGTCCTCCTGAAGTTCTCCTTGAGGTTTGCCTACTCTGGAGGAAAGCAAGGTGCTCTTGTTCAACGCAGATGGCCGCTGCAACCAAGTCACTGTAGACTCGATGCCTTAAGGCCACCACTGACTTCTGAATTACGCCTTTAAGGCCTCTTTGGAACTTGAGGCACTTCATGTGCTCAGACTCAATCAGGGAAGGAGCAAAGCGAGACAACTCGTTGACCTTAGTTTCGTACTCCCTTACTGACATGTCCCTTTGCTGTAGGCCCATAAATTCTATGGCCTTCTCATCTCGGTAGCTCTGAGGAAAGAACTGCTCATTAAAGTGCGCTTCAAATTGTTCCCAGGCCATCCCCTCGACATCATGCATTCGCCGAATCCGTTTTCACCAAGCACCAACCGGGCCTTCAAACTTAAATGCTGCGAATTCCACCCAGTATTCCTTCGGCACCCCCAGGGTACTCAAATATTTGGACACCGATTCAAACTAGTATTCGGCTTCCTGGGGTCCACTCACACTAGTAAAGGTGGGAATTGAGCTACGCCTAAACTCACAAAAGTAGCCCTATTTTCTGTCCTCCGCAGGACGTTCATTCTGGGCTCTTGTAGCCATTCCCTGGAAAGTGACGTACATCACTTCCATAAATTATTCGTTCGGCATTGCCGGCGGGTTAGCGTTCCTACGACGTGGCGACATTCTCTTAACTGAAAAGAAAACTACACCATTTTAGTGGACCGTACGGGTTTCGGGACCTACCCCCAAGGATACGATTCCCATATCCCGATCTCTGTGGCCACTATGCGTTTTATCATTTCTTAAAATATTTCATTTTAAGAAATGATACTCTTCAAAATCTCATTTCCAAAATAATTGGAAACTCAATAGCATCATTCATGCTATTTCCTTTAAAATCATTTTCTTTAAACACGTTTTGTTCTAAAACATTTTCATTGGCCAAAATCATTTAAAGTAAGGCTAACAATGATATGGACAAGAATATCCTACCTCTCAGATATCAAATATGTGGCTATCTTCGCGTAGCCCTAGCTCCATTTGCCTTTGAAGCTCCAATTCCAATCGTGCCACTAATTTTGTCATCAAAATCAATGATTTAGAGTTTAATCTTTTTCCCACTGAACATTCTTGTTTAATTATATACAATTGTATCATATTAGTGTGCCTTAACTTAAAATCAGGTTTATAAACAATTCTTAATTTAAATCATGATTCTTTAGGAATTGAGATTCGTTCTGAAAATTGAACAGGAACAAGGATTAATGTGTCTAATCCACTCATTTTGAGTTCTCAAATGAAGTTAGGTCGGTTCTACATCAAGTTTCGAGGTCAAAACATGGTTTTTGAACTGTTTGGGGTCAGACTTAGTGTGAGCTGGTCGACTGGTGACAGAGGAGTGTATCTCCACTAGTCGGCCGATGAAGTGATGATCCGGTCGACCGGTGGGGAAAAACTCCAGGGCCAAAAATGGCTGATCCGCGGGAAACGAAGCCAAATCCTGTAATTTCGGGTTCGATTTCAACATATTCTCAAGAGACATTTGTAAATCGAGGTTCCAATCAACAAATGGGGTCCAAAGATTAAAAAACTCCTAAATTTCATCAAGATTTCATCAAAATCCATTCGAAATCCATTCAAAAACAAATTTAAATAAAAAATCACCAAACTCGACTAAAATGAGTTCCACAAGGCTAGAGCTAAAAATCTAAGTGAGTTTCAAAGAGTTTTATCTCGATCTAGGCTCCGATGTTGAACACTTCTTGGAAATCTCCATTTTTGGTTCAAATCCGGCCCAAAATCCGCTTGAAGAGAGAGAAGACTTTAAGAGAGAGGGTGAGAGAGATGAACGAGAGGGAAAGAAAGAGAGAGTGATGAACGAGAGAGAGAGAGAGAGAAAGAGAGAGAGAGAGAGAGAGAGAGAGAGAGAGAGAGAGCTCGGTGGGAGGGAAACCGAGAGAGAGAGAGATGAGATAGAGAGAGAGGGGAGAGTGAGAGGGTAACGAGAGGAGGAGAGAGAGAAAATAAGAAAAAAAAAGAAAATGGAGAAAAATAATAAGGAAAGACAAATAAAAGTAAAGGGGGTGGAAGCATGTATTTTCACACACTTCCGGGGTGAAATTATAAATCCTAAAAGTAAGTTTAAAAGTTCTTGATTAATTAAGAAAATCAAATTTAGGCAAACTAATAAACCACAATTATCTATTGTTTTTCAAATTAGTATTTTATTGAAAATTTATTTACACATACATTATTTTTTGTTTTCTATTGTTGGATTATGATTTTCAGCTTCTTTTATTATCTTTTCATACAAAAAAATTTTAGGGAAAAAAAGTTTTCTATCTTATTTCCGTTTGCTCATGGTTTTAGATTATATATTGCATTTTTTGTACTCGAGTTCTCATTTATGATTTAAATTCGAGTTTTCTCTATGTTTCTTTGGTTACATTTCACTTATTTTAGATTTTTGGCATTGCTACTTTTACTTTGTTTCTTGAATTTCACCTATTCAGTGTACTCTTTTTCCCCCTTTTCTTATTTCCTTTGCGGAGCAGGAGCTATTGGATTTTCCCTTGCTCTATCCGTTAATCATATAGTTTTGTCCTAAGTTTTTAATTCCTTCATTTGATTGCCTTTTCAATGCTTTGATTGAACTGGCTTATTCATTTCATTTAGCCAATTACCATAGTTTTTTTATCTAATTAATTTTGTTTCCATTTTTTGTCATCATATTTTTCATTTTTTAACTTTTAACCCCCACTTTTTTTAAAACCATTTTTTGGTTGTTTTCTTTCTTATTTAATTCACCTGATAGTTTTTAAACAATTATATATTTGACTCTAGTCATTTAATTTGTATCAAATATATATATTATAATCTATGTGACGTATATAATGTATTACTCATTTATGTGCTTTTGTGTAGTTGCGAGTAATGTCATTTATTTTAGCAAAACTAATTATATAGGCAACTACAAAAGTATTATCAATATATGTCACATATTATTGAGAATATTAGATATCTTGGACACAATTATAGTATAAAAATATTATCATATTTATCCTTTATTAGTTTTCTTTCTTTGTTTTTTTATTATTTTTTTGTTTATTGATTTATTTACTTATTTATTTATATTTTTTCAATTTTCTCAAATTTCTTTCTCTTCCTTTTCTAAAATTTATACAGCCAAATTTTGTTATAGAGGACTTTTAATTGTTCAGCTATGAAGGAGGAAGTCGCTATAGGACATGGAAATTCATACTTATTTCTTGAGTTGTATATGAATTTTGTTTATGTATTATTTTTATGTTATTCATTTATTTTTTATATAATTATGCTTAACATTGTAAATTTAAAATTTTAATCATTGTAGACATGTGATCATTGTAGACATTTTTATATTACTTTATTTTGAGTAAACTAGAGTTACAAATATGTTATATGATAGTTTTATTAAGTAAATTTGTTATTTACATATCATTATTTCGATTATATAAAATGTAAAGAACTTCTTATTAAAATATTATATAGATATATCTTAGTTTATATTAACCAATCTTATACTATAAAAGTTTCTGATATTTTATATAATTGAATAGTATTTTTCACTATAAAAATTATCAACTTTTTTTAAGATATAAAATTGCCTCTTATTGCAATGCGCACAAACGCGCGCGTATATACGGAAGAGAAAAAATTAAATAAAAACAAAAATAACCACTAATTTCAGGAACAAACCAAAGGGCATTAAAGTAAATTCACCAATCCCAAACCAAAGCAATTTCCCCCCGAGCTTCCTCCCATGTAATCCTCGCGGATTCAATCCCAACCGTCCATCTCAATCCAAGCAAATCCCCAATCTCGAAACCCTAGCTTTTAGAATAATATAAATTTTCAAATTTGCCGTTCAAACCCCCTATAACATTTACCAATTTCATAGAGAGAGAGAGAGCGAGCGAGCGAGCTTGAGCCTCTGGTTTTGGAATTGCTTTGATTAGGGTTTTGTTTCTGCAAATTCTCTCGAAGTTTCTGCGGATTCCGGTGACGGAGATGGAGAGGATGGCGGCGGCGGCGTACGCGACGACGTCGTTGGGGTTTGTGAGGTGGGACGAGGTCTTTGTTTCGAGCGATAAGGGGAGGAGAGAGGTCCATTATTACCTGAAGAGGAGAGACGGAAGCTCAGATCTGGCCGTGGTTGGCAAAGAGAGGAGCTTGAGGCACATGTCTTATCACTACGCCTTTCGCCATCGCTCGCCGGCGCTTCAATCGCTTGCCAAGCTCAAGTCTCGCCGAGAGGTCATTGATTGGCTCAATTCCGTTGTTTCAGGTTTGTAATTTCGCCTTTCTTTTGTTCTTTTGTTGTTTTTCATTAGCGTGAATGATAATTTTGTTTTTTCTTGTTTTCTTTTTTGTTTTCTGTGCCAGTTGAGGTATTCTTATTCTTCGAAATCGGGTTAATTGAAAGAAACTAAGGTTCTATAATCGCCCTATAATTCTTTTGGTTTGTGTTCCGTCAAAACAAAAGAATTGGTTTTGGGTTGTATTCTATTTTGTTACAATTCAGGAGGTTCTCAGATCCGTGTATTTGGGGAAGAAAATTTGTGGTGTTTTTTTTTTTTTTTTTTTTTTTTTTTTTTTTTTTTTTTTTTTGCTTTCTTCGTTCTCGTGAATGAAAAAAAAAAGGTTTTTTCCCCGTTTTCTTCTTTGTTTTTTGTGTCAATTGCGGTACTCTTCTTTGAAATCGTGATGATTGAAAGAAACTGTGGTTCTATAATCCTCCTATAATTCTTTTCGGCGGGGACTTTTTATTTCGTTTTTGTTTCACCTATTCGTTTAATTGTGGGGGCAAAAAAACTTTTTCGTTTGGTGTTTGGTGTGGAAATGTCCAGGGTTTTTTGGTTTTGGTTGGTATGTTTTTAATTTTGTCAGAACTCAGGAGTTTCTCAGATCTTTGTATCTGGGGAAGGAAAATCTTTTTTTTTTTTTAAACACATGCACAATTCGATTCTTAATGGTAATTTCTGTCTCTTGATGGACAACCCTCCTCTTCTCTTCATATCTTTATTGAAAATTTTCAGCCTTTTCTCTTCATATCTGTGTTTTCTTCCTAAAAAAGAACGGAACTTTATCTCATTCCTTTTCCTCTTGTCTCTTACAATTTTGATCTTCCGCTCTTTGATCTGTTTTCGTTCTCTGAGCTTGTAGATCTATATTGGTTTAAGCTTCTTTTCTGAATTCGTGCTTCTTTTCTTAATTTCCTCGCCATCGTCGCTGGCACTCTTGTATTATTGTGAAAACTTGAACGCCAAATTTGGTTGTTTGTCTTATCTTCCGTACTATTTCAAGTTTCTTATAAATAATTTCACGGGTGTTTCTTTTTGTCATGACGTGTTTCTTTTCTTTATCCTTGTGTCAATCTTTCAATTCTCTTCCTTGGCCCTTGGCAGTTCTTCATAGTACTGCTGGTTTTCCTGTTTTTGTGAACTGACTATGATCTGGGCTGCAGGATTCTTAATTAAATTGTAAAGAGCTGGTTGAGAGCATCGGAATCAATATACCCTCAAAAAATTCTAGGTCAAGATCTTTCGCGGCCAATTTATTGTGTGTTTTTTATAATGATCTCTTGCTTCTTGAATATTTGGAAATCCTAATGTGAGGATATATATCATGTTGTCCCTAATCTGGTGTTTTTGTTCCTCTGTCGTTTGATATTTATTTATTTTTATTGGTGTCTCTGGGGAATTTATCTTATGCCCCCGTTTAGTTCGCTGATTCGAGTTGAGATGTGACTTTATGTTAGAGCTTTTTACTGTAGCAAAAAAGTTAGATGTGACTGTTTTTGAGAGCTTTTTACTGTAGCAAAACTCGAATCGGTGAAATGAACGGGGTAAAACTACGAACTCAAATATGATGCAGTGTTATTCTATTTTGTGTTTTTGTGTGTGTGTGTGTGTGTGTTTTCTGTTTTAATATTAACATGTGCAACATAAGTTGATAATCTATTTTTAACTGTTCAGATGGATCAAAGGAAAAATCATCTCCTCTAAATGTGGGCATTTCAGAAGGTGAAGATGCATGCGAGATGGACATTGACTCCTTTAAGGTATCGTTTTTTGCGACCAAATTGCCAACTTTTTTTTTAAGGGGAAAAAGGGAAGAAAAGCTCATGGCCTATTGTCTCTCTTCCCTTCTAGAAGACATTCCTCATTGTCTTTTTTTTTTTCCTTAGGATTTGCAATCACGGAAGTTGGGCCGTTTCACTAAAGACTTTCAGTGGTTGGGTTCGCCATGGTCATGCAGGAAAAAGCGCAGACACTACCAGTCTTTCCAGCGTAATGGTGTTAAAATATATGTGAGTGCTATTATATAGTCTTTTAGATATTTCTGTTTCACATTTTGTTGTGTTTTTTGATCGTCTGACCCATTTATACTTTGTTGCCTTCCTATTGGATCCAGGTTCATGACTTTGTATATGTTCTAGCGGAGGAGGATAAACGCCTTGTTGCGTATTTGGAAGATATGTACGAGGACTCGAAGGGCAACAAGATGGTCGTGGTACGTTGGTATCACAAAATTGATGAGGTTGGTATTGTTTTGCCTCACAATTTTAATGACAGGGAGATTTTCTTTTCTCTTTGTCTTCAAGATCTCAGCATTGAGTGCATAGACGGATTGGCTACTGTCCTTAGTCGCCAGCATTTTGAGAAATTTCAAAAGGAGGCTAGACACACTCACTTGGAACCATTTTTTTGCCACAAGCAGTTTGAAAATGATGATGTCAAGCCTTTTGATGTTACTCAAGTTAAAGGTTATTGGAAACAGGACATACTCAGATACATGTACACACTTTCTCCTTTAAAGGACAGTGAGAATTCCGAACAATCTATTGATGACCTGATGGTTGAAGGTAACACCAATGCAATTGGTATCAGGCCTAGAAAGAGGCAATGCACTGAGAAGAGAGAAGTGGTTAGTGCATGTGGCAATGCACGTAATTTAAGTATCGGTAGATTTGATTTTAAGAGTGGAAATGAAACCTGCAGTCTGAGAGGAGCTTCAGATTCCACTCTGCCTAACAAAATAGCTCGGGAAAACTTGCCACAATACTTTGAAGTAGGTTCCCCTGTTGAGGTTCTCTCACAAGACAGTGGCATCAGAGGATGCTGGTTCAGAGCTTCAATTATCAAGAAGTACAAAGACAAGGTGAAGGTGCGATATGAAGACATCCAAGATGCTGCCGATGAGGCTAAGAAACTTGAGGTATGCATCTTTACATGTTTTTCTGTTGCTGTGATTTTTCCCATCAAGCTTGTACTAGAACCAATTCTTCATATGTAACTCACTAAATTGTGGATTGGTGTAGGAATGGATTTTATCTTCTAAGGTTGCTTCTCCTGATCTATTGGACCTCCGTATTTTTGGAAGAACAGTTGTTCGGCCATCACCACAGTCTAATAATAAAACCCGGGTTTCGTGGGCTATTGTCGTTGGAACTGTTGTTGATGTGTGGCGGCATGATGGGTGGTGGGAAGGCATTGTAGTTCAGAAGGAATCAGATGATAGAATTCATGTTTTTTTCCCAGGTGAGCAGCGATTTCTCTTTAAATATATTTATAGGAATGTCGTCAAGCGCTATCCCATTCATTTTCCTTTATTGGAGTATTATATTTTATTGCCTTACGTCACACTACCTTTTGCAGGTGAAAAGCAAGACTCTGTCTTCTGTCGCGGCGAATTGAGACATTCACAAGAGTGGGTGGACCGTGGGTGGACACAAATCAAGGAAAGGCTAGATCTTGTGCCTGCAGTCTTATCTGCCTTGGAAACAAATGAAGTCTCCGGGAAATCTTGTCATGGCAATTCGGCAGAAGTTACAAACTGTGCAGGGAAACCATTGAGAAAGGATGAAAGTGGATCAAAGGATTCTAGTGAGAACTCTGATAGTGACAAGGATGGAAAGGTTAAAGATCTTTTAAAGGATAATTTGCTTTCCCAATTGAAGTGGAAGTCGTCAAAGAAAAGAAGACGAGGAAGTGGCGGCTCTGTCCCCAAGGTGCATCACATTGATGCTGTCATGCATGGTGGTGCCCCTAATGGAATTGTCTCAGCTTCTCGTCCTCGTGAAAGATTTGTGATTTCCACGTCGCTAAAAGTTGATTGCGAGAACTGCAAATACATCGGTGATCCTCTCTTTAGCTCTTCTGTTGTGCCTCCTTTAACAAGTTTGGTTATGTCTAGGTGACTGACTGATTGTCAGTCCCAGGATGTGTTGTAGCTTTTGACTTCATCCCCTTTGTTCTTTCCCCTTAAATTTACACGTCGTTAACTTGCATCTCTTCAATGCAACGCCTGCTAGTCCTTGCAACTCACTCACAAAAAATGTTTATTTTCCAAGAGTTGCAGCCGAGTCTCCATTTATTTGTATGTATTTGTTTGACAGCCTAAAGTGGGCAATAGGGCCTTAAAATCTTTAGCCGAAATTTTGGGTGCAGTAGAATAGTCCCCCTTTTTAGAGTTTTTTTACCCTTTTTGTTCCCTTATTTTGTACCAGCATTTACATTAGGTAAAAAAAGATTTAACTTTTGCTCATGTGATTTGTACATTGTAATTTGTATCCCCAGTAATAAAAAAAGTTTACCACGTCAGTTTTGCATCCTCTTCAGCTGTTTCAGATTTCTGTGACGATCATGTTTCTTATTTAACATTAGGAGCTTTCTAGTATAAACTCTTGTCTAAACAGGGTATTATTTACGGGAACCTTTCTGCTAAAAACTGTTCTACCCTACGGTATGATTTGTGAGTATGTGTAATTTTAGGGTAGAGTATTGTATATTTTTGATATGCACATTTACAAATCAAACCATTGTAAAACCGATAGAACAAATTAAAGTAATAGTATTTGTCCTTTATAGGCCTTTCATTAATTAAAGATTCATTAATTAAAGAGAGAATTAGGGCGTAAGTTTTGATTTTTATTCTTTGTTTATAATTAATATAATTTTGATTAAAAAGATGTTAATAAAAATTACTGAGTAAAAAATTAGACTTGAGCACTCTAAAATGGTGTCTCTTTTTTCTTTAATTAATTAACGATTATGAAATGGAAGCTACTCGATAATCCAGGAAAGTCAAAAAGGAAACGGATCCCCACTACTAAAAGAAGTGGGATATATTTGTATTGGATTCTTTCCAAGCAACAACAGAGGACCAATACTTGGTGGTGCTAGTAGTATTTTTATTTTTATTTATTTTTTGTCGTGTTTGTCATTTTTGATTTGGGTATTTGTCAATTAGTTGATTAATTGATAATGATTACAAGTATAAAATATAAATAATCCCTATATGCCTTAAATAGGCCTGCCGTGTTAGTTTTGGTCTTTGTCCCAACTTGTAAGAAGCAGCCTCCAAAATATACGAGTTTAGGTTGGTATGATTGGCGATGTGTACGGTGTACAGAGTCTAGTCAAACCAAATTGTAGTTGTTTTCACATTAATTTTTTTAATGATGTTAGCTGATGAGTTGTATCCAAGGTGTGCACGTATTCTCCTTTGACTTGGCCTCTTGTTTCCGACTAACAACTCTATAACATTGTTGTACTACTACTTTCTAGAGTTGGTATATAGAAACGGATTCATATCACGTCTAATTTTGATATCTCAAATGTCGTTTATTAATCATAATCATTTAATTGATATAACTATTAAAACATGAACAAATTAGTTGAACATCATATAAATCTTTTAAATGATGCGAAATAATATGATTAATTAGATATTAGAACGATAAAATTAAATAGAATGTTTGAGTTTCACGATCTATATAGTAGGGTGCTACTATCTATAATGCTTATTTTCGTGAATATATAATGTCATATCAAAATCATGATTTGATGAAATCTGAAAATTTCTGAAATCACACTTTTGGTGTAGTATTTTTGTTCAACACCTCTAGAAAGTTGGAATTTTCATTTGTTTACAGATTGACATTGGGTGGACTTAGGAAACTTGTTTGAAATTTCAAGCTCACTAAAGTCAAGAGAGAGCCCCACCAGAAATTACTAATGGAGAAACTAAACGAATGTGCCGCTCCTCTTGTCTTGTGCTATGCTCATTCTACTACTCTTCGAGTTAACGAGAACTCTTACAGTAAGAGCTGTTGTTTTACCTTATTGGTAGGGGTTGTAATTTTATCCCTTAGATAGGGTTGTTCATAAACTCATAAAATTCGTAAGCTTAACCTACTCTACCCCAACTCAATTCGAAAAATACAATTTCTAGTATTAATTTTTTTTGGCGGCCCATTCAATGTTTGTCCCGAAATTTTGAGACGGAGTGTGAGTTGAACCTATACTAACATGTACATCCCAACCCAACATGTGCTCTAACTTGCATTCTCTAATATCTAACCCTAGACAAATAACTCATTTTTATTCTCTAGTTTTTTCATGTTTGAATTAAGCCTCTATGTTTGCTTTATGTTAAGACTAATTTATGAATGTAGACTAATTCATGTTTGCTTTATGTTTGATGTTGGATGGACTACTTTGCTTCATGTTTGATGTTGGATGGACTACGTTGCTTCATGTTTGATATTGGATTGAACTTTGAGTCTTTGATTCTTTGAATGTTGAAACCGACCACCCAACCCATTCCGCACCGCGCCAACTCAACCCAAACATCATTGGGTTGTGAAATTTTTCTAACATCATTGAGGCTAAATATGTGCAACCCGTACCCTTTAGGACATGAGAAGAAAAAATCCTACCCCACACCAACCCAATCCATGAACAACCTTATCCTTAGATTTGTCTTTTCAAAGTTTAAATCTGTTAATATTCACATTGTGATAGAATTACTCTTACATGAATATATATATATATATATCTATATATTTATATTAATAGTTGAAAAACCAATCTAAGAGTTGAATATCAGTTCCTATTATAAAAAAGTTATCTAAAATAAACTGAAAAAGTGATGATAAAAATCTTATAATACTTAAAAAATGGACACTTTCTCCGATAGGGAGGTCCTACCAGTAGAGTCAGATCCTGATTATAAAATATGATTAAAATCACATCAAACTGAAAAAATATGCATAACAGATAATTTTTTATACACAATTTAATAGTTGAAATTTATTTTTTAAGGTCCTATTAAAAAACTTCCAAAAAAGGCCCTTTTTTTTTGCTAGAAAAGTGAAAAATGACTTTATTTTCAGCCACATTAATATACATTAATATGGATCGGGTTAGTATAAGTGTACAGTCTTACCAAATCATCCCATTACTTTCCATTATAATAATCACTAATTTTTCTGGTTAAGATAATGACATGATAGATTAATTGAACTAAAGAAAGACCCTTGGATAAGAGAGGATTTATTAGTCTTGGAAGCAACCTCAACGGTATAATTAGAGAGAAGAAAATGACCAAGAGTTTTTGTGGGGGCTATGATGGCCTAAAACATATCATCACTGTGAAAGAAGAATCTTTTTCAACAAGGCAAAAGAAAAGGACCCTTTTCACTTTCCTCAAAACTGTCTTTGTTTGTCATGTGGTGGTATCTCTAAAGAAAAAAAAAAGGAAAAAAAAATTCCATTAAAAGAGATGGGATTGCTCTTTCACTACAGAAGGAGCTGTTCTTAGATCTTTTTCTGAGGTCTTCTTTCTCTACCTGAATGGGATTTTTACGTTGTACCTTACTCCTTGTATATATAAGAAGCTTTTTCTTGTCTGTGTTTTGATGATTTTTAGCAAGTTTTGAGTATGGCTTACAAGAAGAAAGTGCCAGTGATTGGTATCAGAAAGTCAGACAGATTCTTGCTTCATGGAACAAGTCTTGCTTCTGTTGAATGTTTGTCTTTGCCTCTTGTTAGTACTCTTTTTCATTTCTTTTTCCATTTTTTTTTTTAAATTTTTGTATTGTGTTTTATAATGTTGTTGACTTTGTTTTGGTGATGAACTGAAAGCAGGTTCAGGAAATTGTGCTCTCGGCAGATATCAGATGCAGCGAGTGTCAGAAGAGAATAGCGGAAATAATGTCAAGAATGAGTGGTGAGATTTCTATTATGCAGCTTTCAATGTATTACTTTTTTTTTCTTTTTTTTTTTGGTTCTCTTTACTAGCATAAAGATCATTTTAGGTATTTATAAGTTGCATTTTTTAATTTTGTGTTATGATCAATTTGTTTCCCTGAACCCCAGAAACTCAACTCTTAATACTGTTTTTGTCACTTTTCTTTTTCTTCTAGGAAGTTTTCTTTCTTGACCACACATTATTAGCAGATTCACATGCTCTGTGTCCTCCAAAAAAGGGGGGATAGGATTTTTTGTCCTCATCTGATTTTGCTTCTTTTAATTATAAAAATAAATTTACCACCTTACTACTGTGAGAAAAATTGGGTTCTTTTCTTTTCTTTTTTTTTTTTGTTTTGTTTTGGGGATTGGTGGTAATTTTTTTTTTCTTTTTAATTCAATGGGACGATCTGTATGTGTTTCTATAGACTTGTGGGTTTGATGGTGGACCTTTTTATTCCTTGTCCTAAGTTGTAACTCAGAATTTAGAGTTATGCAATTTCCTCTCGTTCATTATATATATAAATATATATAAATAAATATATATATATATATATTCAAGAACAAGTATGACATTTCAATTCACATATTTGGCCAGAGACAGAGTCTGTTGTGGTGAACGTGTTGGACAAGAAGGTTGCTCTTACTTGTAGATACCCCATTGTTGCCAAAGAACCAGCTCGCCAAGTCCCCGCCATACGCCGGAATCCTCTAAACAAAGTGGCACTTCTGAAACGGATTTTCAGGTCTCCTCAAAGTTGATTTCAGGTCGGAAAAAGACCCAAGAATATGTATTTCTGACTGCCCGACCAGCCATGTACATGAATTTGATTTCACATAATGAATTCAGAGAACATGTAGTTAGATGTTTGTCTACGGTGGCAATCAAATGAAATGAGATTTAAGAGAAGAAAAAGAAAAAAAAAAAAACAGAGAGAGAGAGAGAGTGAAGTTTGATATACTTGTGTTTGTGTCTCCCAGTAGCCACTTTATGTGTGTGTATTGTTGGATTCTTAATTTAACGTTGAGTTTGAGTTTATAGGTGAATAATTATATATTGTGAGCTATTATATAACGTTAAACTCAATTAAAAGTGATCTATTAAGGTTTGAGTATTTTAGATTTTAATGTATATAATAGGTTGTAGACCTTTAATATGTAGAGACTTAAGAGTAATTTTTATTTTTTTATGGGTTAAAATAAAAAATATCAAAAGATAACAGGAAAGTTATCTATATATAGCGGTTATGGTCCTTAGATTGCACGTTACATTCTATTCCTTCTGACATCTCATCATCAGAGAGAGTACAGAGAGAAAGTTAAAGGGTTTTTTAAGAAAACGTGTTGATCTAGAAGACAAACTGCACGAGTTTAGAGAGAAATCAATTAATATGGATTCAGGTACGTTTCTGTTTACAAATTTAGTAATTCTTGATGATCTAACATGAATGTTCTTAGTTTTTAGGTGATGATTTTCACCGTATCATTAATTTCTAACTAGTGATATCAAAGTCTCTTCATGTTAAATGATTGTTATTTTCGGCATACGAATTTTCGGCCATAAAAGATTTGCCAAATAAATTTTGGAATATATATATATAAATTCATATGTATATGGATTTCAGTCAAATAACCTTTGCAACATATATAAATTTATATATATTATGGATTCGGTGAATTTGATTCATAATGTTTGGAATTGTTTATTGTTTCGGGTTCAGTGTATATGTATATATATCGTTGTAATTGGATTTTTTATATATATTTCGTGTATATACATATATTAAAGATCATGTTTTAAGGAATTATGGATTTAGCCGGCAGCAAACTTTGCCGTCGCTGGAGTTGGCGACTTTTGGTTGCGGCCGTCAGGTCGTGCCGGAGTAGGACAGGAACCATGACGGCCGTTTGACTGCCTGGAAGGCCTGGGTTGCAATTTGTCATGACCCCTAGGGTTCTCTTTGGATATCCACGCCCAATTGGGCCCATGACTTGGGATAAACTACAGGCTAAGCCTGCAGCTACATATAAAAAAATATTTTGAAAACGCCTAGGAATGGGCCCGTGACCCACAAAAGGAATGAGATGGGGCTGGTTCAGGATCCGCACTAGGTTGACCCGACGTGGTCCAGCATTGACAAGTCAACGGTTGACCTTTGACCGTTGATTTTGACCAATTTTTTTGGGTCAATTTCGGTGTAATTTTAAATTCAAATACTAGTATGTTTATACATATTTTGAGATGAATTAATTAAAACAATATGTCGCCAAAGTGACCTATGTAACTTATGTGAATATTGATCGGCTCAAAAGAATGTTAATATTTAACAGAATTGCATGTACACCTGCGGTAATAAACGCGTGATGATTATTTGGTTTTACATGTGAACAATAAATCAGCCCAAAGGAAGATTTATTGTTTGGCGTGTTCTTATTATCAGTGTTTGATTACTACACCAATATATCACTTACAAATTAATATTTTGTTCAAAGATAAAATGTTAATGGAGTGCTTGGTAGCTTGAGATGAGATTTACCTTTATTTGAATTTTTTTTGTTTTGAGACTTATGTGAGCTTGTTTTGTTTGTTTGTTTGTTGTTCTCTATTTAGCTATGACTCCTGCTAATATTACTGCCAACATCAACTCTATTCCTATGCTAAATGGCTCTAACTTTAAGTCATGGCAAGAGAACCTCTTGATAGTTCTCGGAGTCATGGATCTCGACCTTGCGATAATGGTTGATTCTCATTCACCTCTTACGGATAAGAGTACCTCTAATAAAAAGAGGGGTATGGAAAGGTGGGAGAAATCAAATCGCATGTGTATGATGATCATGAAGAAGGCCATTCCGGAAGCATTCAGGGGCACAGTGTCTAATAAGATTACTACGGCTAAGGAGTTCCTTGTGGACATTGAAAAGAGGTTTGTCAAGAACGAAAAGGCTGAAATATGTACGCTCTTGACAAGTTTAATTTCAATGAGGTATAGGGGCAAAGGCAATATCAGGGAGTACATCCTAGAAATGTCTCATCTTACTTCAAAGTTGAAAGCACTTAAGCTTGAACTCTCTGAAGACTAGCTGGTGTATCTGGTTTTGATATCTCTCCCGGCACAGTTTAACCAGTTTAAGGTGAGCTATAATTGTCAGAAAGAGACTTGGTATCTGAATGAGCTCATATCACATTGCATTCAGGAAGAGGAAATGTTGAAGCAAGATAAGGCAGAAAGTGTTCACCTGGCCTTAATCTCTAAGGAGAAGGACAAGGGAAAGAAAAGGAAAAAGGAAGCTGTAGATACGACACCTCAAAAGAAACAACAAAAGAAATCGGTTGAACCGGAAGGTAGAGGTTGTTACTTCTGTGGAGTTGAATGGCATAAAAAGAAGCATTGCACCAACTATCACACATCGCGTGCTAAGAAAGGTATGCTTCTTAATTTGATTTGTTCTGAGGTTAATTTAACTTTGGTATCTAGACACACGTGGTGGATAGATTCTGGTGTAACAACTCACATCAGTGTGTCTATGCAGGGTTGCTTGAGTTGTCGAAAGCCAAGTGATGGTGAAAGATACATCTATGTGGGCGATGACAAGACGGTTCAAGTTGAAGCAATAAGAAAATTTAGATTATTATTAAAAATTAGATTTTATTTGGATCTTGATGAGACATTTATTGTACCGTCTTTTAAACATAATTTGATTTCTATTTCTACTTTGGACAAATCTGGTTATTCTTGTTCATTTAGGAATGGAAAATTTAATTTATTTCATGATTCAAAATTGTTGGTTCCGATTCTTTATCAGGTTATGATAATCTTTATTTAATTAATACAATTGCTTCATTTAATGAATCTCTGCAATTAAGGACACGATGTATAAAGAGAAAATTAACCAGTGAGAATTCAGCTGTGTTATGGCACAAGAGATTATGTCATATCTCCAGACGGAGAATAGAAATACTTGTGTCAGACGAAATTCTAGACTACTTAGATTTTATAGATTTTGATGTTTGTGTTAGCTATATAAAGGGGAAGCAAATCAATAAAAGGAGATTTGAAGCCAACATGACTTTGGACGTCTTAGATATACAAACGAACATTTGTGGGCCATTCCCTACGGTTGCTTGGAATGGTCAACAATATTTTATAACATTCATAGACAATTTTTCTAGATATGGCTACATATATCTCATTCATGAAAAGTCACAGTCGCTGGATGTGTTCAAAAATTATAAGGCTGAAGTTGAGAACCAACTCAGTAAAAGAATCAAAAGCGTCATATCTGACAGTGGTGGTGAGTACTATGGTAGATATGACGGTTCAGGTGAACAACGTTTGCTAAGTTCTTAGAGGAATGCGGTAGAGTCCCACAGTACACTATGCCAGGTTTGCCCATCATGAATGGTGTTGCTGAAAGATGAAACATGACGCTTAAGGATATGGTGAAGAGTATGATTTGTCATTCTACCTTACCATAATCACTCTGGGGAGAAGCACTTAAGACTGCATCATATATCCTTAATAGGGTTCTAGCTAAAGCGACTGCCAAAACCCTTTATGAACTTTGGACGGGCAAGAAGCCTAGTTTAAAGCACTTGCATGTTTGGGGATGTCCAGCTGAGGCAAGGCCTTATAGGCCTAATGAAAAGAAACTGGACTCAAGGATGGTGAGTTGCTATTTTATTGGATACTCCAAAAGATCCAAGGGATACAAGTTTTATGATCCCACGACTAAGTCGATTTTCGAGTCGGGAAATGCCCGGTTATTTGAGGATGTCGAGTTTGCGGGGGAAGATACAGTTATGGACTTTGTCTTCAAAGAGGAATATGTTGATATTCCCACAGGTGCTATTGGCATTGATCAGGATCTCATTCCTAACATTGTTCAAGACACAACAGATCAAGATAATGTCAGAGAACCTCCCATATAAGAAATTGTTCCAGAAGAACAAACTCTGACACCTCAAGAACCTATACCATTAAGGAGGTCCACTAGAGAAAGGAGAAGTGTGGTGCTAGATGACTACATCGTATTTCTCCAAGAATATGAGGTAGACATTTGAGTGATGGAAGATGATCTGATCAACCTCCATCAAGCCATGGAAAGTTCTAACTCTCAGAAGTGGATTGATGTCATGAATGAGGAGATTAAGTCCATGAATGACAATGACGTGTGGGATCTTGTCCCATTGCCAGAAGGTGTAAAACCCATTGGTTGTAAATGGATATTTAAGACCAAGAGGGATTCGAAAGGCGATGTAGGCGCGCCTTGTCGCAAAGGGCTTTACACAGAAAGAAGGCATCGACTATAAAGAGACATTCTCTCTGGTTTCTTCGAAAGACTCTTTCAGGATTATAATGGCATTGGTGGTGCATTTCAATCTTGAGTTACATCAGATCGATGTAAAGACAACGTTTCTTAATGAAAACATTGATGAGACAATCTATATGGTGTAACCAGAAAATTTTGTATCGGGAGACCCAAAGAATATGGTTTGCAAACTTAAGAAATCCATCTATGGGCTCAAACAAGCATCTCAACAATGGTATTTTAAGTTTCATCAAGTGATTATCTCGTTTAGTTTTGAGATGAATTTGGTCGATGATTGTATATACCATAAGTTTTGTGGAAGCAAGTATATTTTTCTGGTTTTATATGTCGATGACGTTTTGCTTACCAGCAACGATATAGGCTTATTGCACGAAACCAAGAGATTTCTAGCTAAGAATTTTAAGATGAAAGATCTTGGTGACGCCTCTTTTGTATTAGGCATACAAATACATCGAGATCGCTCTCGGGGAATTTTTAGATTATCACAAAAGAGCTATATCGAAAAGGTTTTCAAGAGATATGACATGCATGATTGCAAACTAAGTGATACCCCTGTGGCTAAGGGAGACAAGTTTACTCTCAATCAGTGCCCAAAAAATGATTTTGAGGAAAAGGAAATGCAAAAGATTTCTTATGCGTCAACAGTAGGAAGTCTAATATATGCTTAGGTTTGTATGCGTCCGGATATTGTGTACGTTACTGGGATGTTGGCCATGTATTTAAGTAATCCAGGAGTATATCATTAGAAAGCAGCCAAACGGGTCTTGCGGTACTTACAGAGAACAAAAGACTACATGCTCACGTATCGGAGGTCGGATCAGCTTGAGATCGTTGGGTATACTGACTCCAATTTTGCTGGATGCCAAGATAGACTTAGAAGATAGAATAAAATTGTGTCTAGAATGATTTTATTGAATGAATACAATGTCATCTTTACATGTAAGAGGAGGTACACGAGATTACACAAAAAAGGAAATAAATAAAATAAAATATTGACAGTTTACTATTCCCTATTCTACTGAGTTGACTTTCCATATTTACATTAGATACACATCCTAAAACTCTTCTAGGATCATGACTAAATCGGGATAAAATCCCTCTCTCTCTACCGACACTCCCCCTTAAGCTGGTTTGAAGATATCTACCATAGCCAGCTTGCCAACTAATTTATCAAACTACTTTCTATGTAGCCTCTTAGTTAACATAGCAGCGACTTGTTCTATCGTTAGAAGGTATGGCATGCATACTACTCTTGTGTCAAGCTTCTCCTTGATAAAATGCTTATCCACTTCTACATGTTTTGTTCGATCATGTAGAATTGGATTATGAGCTATAGATATAGCAGCCTTGTTATCACAGTAACTTTTATAGGTAACAAATGAGAAATCTTCAATGCTTCAAGTATTCTCTTGATCTATATTCCCTCACAAATTCCAAGGGCAACAGCTCTGAATTCTGCCTCTGCATTGCTCCTAGCCACCACATTTTGTTTTTTGCTTCGCCAAGTAACTAGATTTCCTCCAACAAAGGAACGGTAGCCCGAAGTAGATCTTTTATCTGTAATACTTCCGGCCCAGTCTGCATCAGTATAGACTTCAATCTATAGATGGTCGTGTTTCTTGAATAGTATGCCTTTCCCTGGAGTTCCTTTTAAATATCTCATAATCCTGTAGACCGCTTCAAAGTGCTCTGGTCCTGGTGAATGCATAAACTAACTTACCATGCTTACTGCAAAGACAATATCAGGACGTGTATGTGATAAGTATATCATTCTACCTACAAGTCTCTGATATCATTCCTTGTTGTTAACCTCTTCAGTTTTGGCGGCTTGTAACTTCACATTAGGCTCAATGGGAGTCTTGGCCACCCTATAGTCGAGGAGACCTATTTCTTTGAGTAGATCAAGCACATACTTCTTCTGGTTGACAAAGATACCTTCTTTGGATCTAGCAAACTCCATACTAAGAAAGTATTTTAACCTTCCCAAGTCCTTGACTTGAAAATCTTCTGCAAGTCTTTTCTTCAGAATGCCTAACTATGTTTCATCATTATCCGTTAGGATGATATCATCAACATAAACAATCAAAATTGTAACTTTACCCATTTTTGAGTGTTTATAAAATATAGAAGCCATAACTAGTAACCGTTTTCCCAAAGCGTTCAAACAACGCTCTTGGTGATTGTTTAAGTCCATACAAGGACTTCTTCAGTTTGCATACTTTGTCACTTCTAAGCTTCCTTTCGAATCCTGGCGATAAACTCATGAACACTTCCTCTTCAATATCGCCATTAAGGAAAGCATTCTTCATGTCAAGTTGATGTAGAGGCCAATCAAAGTTCACTGCAAGGGACAATAAAACTCTAATCGAGTTTATTTTAGCAACATGAGCAAAAGTGTCCTGGTAATCTATCCCATAAGTCTGAGTGAAGCCTTTAGCAACCAATCTGGCCTTGTACCTCTCAACACGTCCATCCGCATTACACTTTATAGTAAACACCTATTTACAACCTACTGTTTTCTTATCTTTAGGCAGATGAACTTTTTCCCAAGTACCATTTCGCCTTAGAGCATTCATCTCCTCCATGACTGCTAACTTCCAATCTGGATCATTCAATGCTTCCTGTATATTCCTTGGAACAAACAAGTGTGAAATCCTAGATATGAAAGCTTTATGGTTTCTTGACAGTTTTTGGTAAGAGAGGTATTTGGCAATAGGGTGTTTAGTGCAACTTCTGACACCCTTCCTAATAGCTATGGGAACATCAAAATCATGAATAATCGGTAAGTTATTAGGAATATTTGAGGGAACAATAGGTGTCAGATGAAGGAATTAGACTAGAAGTTGGAGAATAGTACTTGAACTTGGGTTTTCAGATTGAGTCTGTGCTAGATTGATAGTCACATCTTTGCTCCTTTGATAAAATCTCTTCCTAGTATAAACCTGAAGCTCAGAATTCTGATCATGTTGATCGTTTTGTAGTAATTCTCCCCCTTGTCTGAGAATCCTCTTCACTAGGCACCAAAGATCTTAGTTCTCCTAAGTGATCATTATTAGTAACATGTTGATCCTGTGTAGAATGAATTATTCTAGGAAGAGGTTTAGAGATATCCCAAACAAATTGTCTTCCATTTCATGTGTCTCCCCCTGAAGAGAATTTTGGGGAAAATAAGGTTGTTTTTCAAGAAAAGAAACATCCATACTCACATGGAATTTTTTGTTTTAAGGTCATAACACTTGTAACCCTTTTTGTTTGAAGAATAGCCTAAAAAACACACTTTACAGCCCGTGGATCAAGTTTTGAATGAAATTGACTAGGTATATGGACATAGACAGTACACCCAAAAACTTTAACAGGTAAATCTGAGTACAACCGAGTTTGTGGAAAGGCTGTCTTCAAGCACTCAATGGGTGTTTTGTATTTTAACACTTTAGTGGGCATCCTATTTATTAAATATGAGGCTATCAAAACTGCCTCACCCCACAAATATTTCGGGACATGCATAGAAAACATTGTGGCTTATTCTACTTCAAGTAGATGTTTGTTTTTTCATTTTACAATGCCATTTTGTTGTGGAGTATCTCGACAAGTGGATTGGTGGTGAATACCTTTTTCTTTCAAAAAATCACCCAATTGTTCATTAAAATATTATGTTCCATTATCAGAATGTAAAATTGGTTTGAAACTGGGTTTCAATCATTGTGTAAAAATTTTTAAACAAATTTTTTACTTCATATTTTTTACTCATCAAGTATACCCAACATAACCGTGTGTGGTCATCAATAAACGTGACAACCCACCTTTTTTTCGAAAGAGTAATAACTTTAGTCCAAACATCACTGTGAATTAGATAAAAAGGCTTTGAAGTTTGATAAGATTTTGGTACATATGCAGACCGATGATTTTTTGCTGAAATGCAACTTTCACACTGAAAAGAGGAACAATCAATTCCTTTAAATAACTTAGGAAACAAATGTTTCAAATAAAAAAAACTAGGGTGTCCTAGTCTAAGATGCCATAGCATGATTTGTTCTCGAACAAAAATTGAACTAATACTACTAAAGCTCTGAGCTTTTTTATTACTCGTAGATACTTCACCAAAGTAGTAAAGACCTTCAATCATCCTAGCACGACCAATCATCATCCCCGAGTTCTGGTCCTGAAATTCACAATGTGATTGAAAGAAGCTGATATGACAATTAGAATCTTTGGATAGTTTACTAACTGACAGAAGATTGCAGGCTAGTTTAGGAACATGAAGAACAGAATTGAGATTCATTTTCTCAGTCAATTTAACGAGCCTTTTTCCTGCAATAGGTGAAAAACTACCATCGACAATTCTAATTTTTTCATTGCCAGAACAAGGGAAATATGTGTTAAATAGGTGAGAAAAACAAGCCATATGGTCAGAAGCTCCGGAATCTATGATCCACGGAGAAGAATTTAAACAAGAGAGGGTTGTAGCCTTTCTACCTGTTTGTGCCAAGGAAACACTAGGAATACTGGATGAGAAATTGGACTTTATCAGTGTCAAAGGTTGATCGATTTGCTCCTTGTTGAAAGGACCCGAGTTTTGCTCCTTGTTGGAGGAGCCCGAGTTGGCTTCATTTGCTGTGGGAAAACTTGGAGGACCATGGTTGTTCTTTTCCCCTGTATTGCTGTTTTTTCAATTTTTTGGTTTGCCATGAATCCTGCAACACGTCTCACGAGTGTGATGTGGCTTTTTGCAAAAGTCACACCAAAGTCGGGACTTCTCATCATCCCTGCGCTGATAGTTTTCGACCTTATAGGCAGCAGCATCAGTAATTAAAGCAGAATTTTCAATGGACTCACCGGCACCCTTTTTTCCAAGCATAACACTCCTTTGGCTTTCTTCCCTTCTAACTTTGGAAAAACCTTCACCAATGGATGGGAGAGGACGCCTTCCAATAATTCTTCCATGCACTTCATTGAACTCAATGTTGAGGCCAGCAAGAAACTTGTAAATCCGGTTATCCTCTACAGTTTTCTTATGGTGATTGCAATCATTAATAGATTTCCAGTCATAGGTATTGAAGAGATCAAGGTCTTGCCACAATCTTTTCAAGGAATTGAAATATTTGGTGACAGAATCTTCCCCTTGCCGAATCTCTCCCAATTTCAGAGTTATCTCAAAAACCTGAGATTGATTTCTCAGGTCAGAGTACATCTGACTAATATTATCCCATAATTCTTTTGTTGTGGGATAGCACATGTAATTAGAGCTAATATCCTCATCCATGGAATTGACCAACCATGTCATAACCATGAAATTTTTCGCGTCCCAAGTAGCATATGATTGATCATCAACTGGAGGCACCTTCTTGTCCCCTATGATGTAGCCGATTTTCCTTGCCCCCGAATGTACATCCGTACAGATTTAGACCAACGGAGAAAATTGTCGCCATTCAGACGAATAGTGGTGATCTGGACCGAATGAGTGTTGGGATGGGTGGAATGGTTTGGTTGAGTTTCTGGGGTTTTCTTTGGTGCAGCAGTAGCAGGGCTTGTGGTAGCTTTCGATGTGACCTCAGACATGGCTACGTTTGGACGGAGGGAAGGAAAGGTTTTTTAGGGTTCTGGACACGTTGAAGAGTGAGTGTCTCTAATACCAACTTAGAAGATAGAATAAAATTGTGTCTAGAATGATTTTATTGAATGAATACAATGCCCTCTTTATAGGTAAGATGAGGTACATGGGATTACACAAAAGAAGGAAAGGAATAAAATAAAATATTGACAGTTTCCTATTCCCTATTCTACTTAGTTGACTTTCCATATTTACATTAGATACACATCCTAATACTCTTCTAGGATCATGACAAAATCTGGATAAAATCCCTAATTGACGCTCTCTGCCGACAGATAGTATGAAATCTACATCGGGCTATATCTACCTGCTAGTTGGAGGTGCTGTCTCCTAGAAGAGTGCTAAACAGTCTCTTATAGCCTCTTCTACCATGGCGGCAGAGTTTATAGCATGTTATGAGGCATCCAATCACAGAATATGGATGCGGAATTTTGTCACGGGGCTGCATATAGTGGATGGCATTGAAAGGCCACTCAAGTTATTTTATGACAATAAGTCAGCAGTGTTGTATTCGAACAATAACATGAGCTTGACGAAGTTGAAGCATATAGACATCAAGTTCCTAGCAGTGAAGGAAAGAGTTCAGAGTGGACAATTGTCTATAGAGCACATCGGTACAAACTCCATGGTTGCGGATCCGCTTACTAAGGGATTGCGACCCAAAGTGTTTCATGAGCACACTGCTCGTATAAGTGTCATGTCATTAGAGGATATTCAGTTTTAGTGAGAGTTTGTAATTTTAGATGCTTTTATGATATAGACATATTTTCAGTTATTTTAGTTTATGGATATTTTGAGCTTATTTTCTGCAGAAATAAAGTTTTGGTTTATTCACACTCTGATTTTGGTATGGTTTGATCTCACTAAGGTTTAAGGTGGACCGGTTGGAAATAGACATGTTAAGATCACATTACATGAAATTTTCATGCTACACATCCACATCATGATCCATATCATTCAGTTGTATTGGCATATGTGACCATTAATGGGTCGAGTTATGACAGTTGTAATGAAGGCTGCTTTGATCCTATGTTGGTATGATTGATGGACCAGATTTGTTACAGATACATTTCGGTAATGACAGCAAAGTTGAGCTCATACGGTTATTTTTGCAAAGCATAATTATAAGGTTACACATATAGCCCAAGTGAGAGATTGTTAGATCCTTAATCCAACGTTGGGCTTATATGTGAATAATTATGTGTTGCGAGCTGTCATATAAGGTTAAGCCCAATTAAAAGTGATCTACTAAGATTTGGATATTTTGGGCTTTAATGTATCTAATAGGGTGTGGGCCTTTAATGTGTAGAGACTTATGGGTAATTTCTATTTTTATGATGGGCTAAAATAGAAATATCAAAAGATAACAGGGAAGTTATCTTTATATAGCGGTTATGGTCATCAGATCGCACGTTACATTCTATTCCTTCTGACATCTCATCATCAGAGATAGTATAGAGAGAAAGTTAAAAGGTTCTCTAAGAAAACGTGTTGATCTAGAAGACAAACTGCACGAGTCTAGAGAGAAATCAGTCAATATGGATTCAGGTACGCTTCCGCTTACAGATTTATTAATTATTGATGATCTAACATGAATGTAATGATTTCACCAAATCATTGATTTCTAACATGTATATGTGTATATATTTGTGCGTGCGTATTTTTTGTACAAAATATAGGGAGAGAGGGACACTGCAACTTCAACAAGACTATAGACAACTTTTGTCTCAAGGTAGTCTTGAAGATTTGGTGAATAGAAATTTTTAGGAAGAAAGTATGTGTTTCTGTCAAAATCTATGATGAGCTACAAGCCTACAACTCAAAACGTTTTGTCTCTTCTAATACTTAGGGACAAAGTTTTGTCTCGGAATATACTTTTTTCTTACTGTTACCAAAAAAATTGTCTCTAAAGACTAAAGATGAGGTTTGAAATGTAAAATATTCTTCCTAAAAATTGATCTCTAAAACCATACTTTTTTTTTGGGGGGGTAAGGAGGGATGCCTTAAATCTTCCATAATGTATAGAAAGCCTTCGTGGAGAAGAAAGAGATGTTTCATGATCTTACACGAGGCAATGAAAACCGTGTTTTGTAGAAGTTGATATTTGATCTATATATATATATATATATATATATATGCGTGCTTCTTTCTCCTTGCCATGATGTAACGAAACAATAGAAAGTTTACCATTCAAGTTAAGGATTATAAGCTACGCCACATGAAAACATAAACAACAATAACAACAACCTCTTCCATTGGTCTACGTTAAGCAGCATCAGATTCCAAAATGAAGAGGAACAATTTCCACAAGCACAATCCAAAAGCAGAAAAGTTGTGCGTGTGTGTGTGTATATATATATATATATTGTTAGAAATCCATAAACCCCTTTCTGCATATCTTTTTTGCAGCCACCAAATCAAAAAGATAAAAACCAATCATTGATCTATCAACTGCAAATCCATGTCAGGAAAGGCAAGTTGTGGCAAACATCTTATTCCTTTTATCATTATTTTCACTACAATCAAATGGCATAAAGATTGTTTTTTTTTTATTATTTTATTTCCAAGAAAACAAAAGATTCTAATTAGGACCATCTTTCTTTTTTTTTGTTTTTTTTTTTGTTTTTTTGTCTCCAAACATTGCAGTATTGTTGCATGGTGATGAGGCTGAATATTGACTGCAACGCGTGTTGCAGAAAAGTAAGAAGATTTCTTCTAAACATGAAAGGTAAGGCTTCTACAAAAGCAGAAGTTTTGGACCAATTAACAAACTCTTAGCCCCAGATTAATTGTTTTTCTTTTCTGTTCTTTCTTTATTCATTTGATGTGTTGAAGAAATAGAGACACATATGATTGATAAGGACCAGTACATGGTAAGCGTGTGTGGAAGATTTATGCCAGCAGATATCGCGATAAAATTGCGGAAGAAGATGAACCGAAGAGTCGAGATTCTGGAAATCCAAGAGTTTGAGCGCGCTAACGAAGAGACGGAACAAAGGCCAATGGTGACTGCCTAATTGTCCACATGTAGCGTCACCAAATTTGTGCCCAAGCCTGACTACTTCAGGCCTCTTGGAACTTGTTAATGTTTAAGTAATAGACTCTGGAGGAATGAAAATTCAACTTTCATTTTCTTTTATTTTTTTTTTCTTCTTCTGTTTTTTGGTTAGAGTGAAGTTATAGAGCAATGTAAACTGTATAGATTTTAAGTTAGAACATGTGTAGCAATATCATGTATATGTGTTGGAATACATACACTTCGGCATGTAATGTTTATATGACCGCTTTATTTATCTGGTTTGTCAACTTACTCTCAAACTGTTCGTCTTTTTTGGAGAATAAATTCTTAAGCATAATTTGTCATTATCCTTCTATGCTTCAATGACTATTTTTTTTTTTCCTTCTAAACTTGGAGATGAGAGATCTGAACATTAAATCACAGCATAGGTGTGTATTTATGTTACAAAACCATCAAGTAGGACTCACCCTTGTAAAACCTGTTTGCAAGGGGAGGGAATCCAAAGACGTATAAACCTACTATTTGTCGTATAATGATTCCATGTGAGACTTTTAATGACACATTCAATGACTTGTGCAAGGGACGTTGGTAACATGTTGTCCTTTAACTTTTGATTATACTCTCAAGAGGCATAACTTAACAAATTTGGACACATTTACTATAGTAACACTATGTCAATAGAATGATAATGTTATACGACCTGTTTTTCCTTTGGTTTGCTCACTCGGAAAGGTAAGCTCCTCTTCGTGGAGAATGGATTTGGATCTTTGACCTTGGATTTATATTTTATTATCATAATTCAATAAATTTGAGTATTTGAGACACTATTTGTGAATTAAAAGAACAATTTTCTCACTAGAACGAAGAGCGGTACGCTCGATCATTCGAATCCGCTCAATGGACCGGGACGCGGTATGCTGATCTTTTTGGTCCGCTCAGCAGACTGGCTCGCGATATGCTTGGTTTTCTCAATAAGAAAGATGTCATGTTGTGTAGAAATTCAATTTTATTTTAAATTTTACTAATCCTAATTTTAGAAAATTAGCAAAATTCATATTTTCTATAAGCAACCATCGATATTATTGTATTACAACAACTACAACTTCTATCATTGTAACACAACAACTTTTATTATTGTAACACAAGGACTTCTATTGTTTTTTTTGTTTTTTTGTTTTTTACATTTATATTTAACGATCTCATTTAAAAATAAATAAATTAAGCTTTAAATTTGTGTTGCTTACCATAACTTCACAAATTTAGTTGACCAAAATAATATTAGGACGCATTTACTTCCTGTTGCTTTGATCCTCTTCAAGCGGGATATCTATATTTTAAAGTTTTTCTTTTACATCATTCACCGAGATCTTACTTTTTTTCGAAAAAGTATTTTTTTCTGAAATCCTTCACCGCCTATTTGTTTATGATTTGGATTTTGGAGGATAAGAAGAGCAATTGAGGCCACTTATGAGCGTTTGTTCAGTGAGAGACTATAGTCTCTTTCATTTCACCGATTCGAGTTTTTAATTTTAGGTTTCTACAGTAAAAAGCTCTCAGAAAATGTCACATCTAACTTTTTCTGCTACAGTGAAAAACTCTTAAAAAATATCACATCTCAGTTCGAATTGAAAACTCGAATCCGCAAAGTGAACGAGGCCTATATTAAGGTACGCCTTTCGAAACGAACCACATTTCGTTGTTCTTTACGGTTTCTACCGAACGACACAGTAACATCCACATCGGCATTAAACTAATCTCCACATGTTGGGGAACCGTGATCAAGTGACCAAATTGTGACTCCTTAAACCATTGAATTCCATACGGTGATCACTTAGGGGGCGTTTGGTACACAGTAATCAATGTGAATCATATTCTTAAGAAAGTGATGAGGGGTAATATGATTCTCAGAAATTATACATTAGTTCCATACATGAATCTTGTCTCAAATTCTCAGAAATAATACATTATTGTGTTTGATTGTGCATGAAAATGTTGTCTATTAAAAAAACATATTTTTTAAAATAAATTGCAATTAACACTCATGTATCTTAATAACATAATATTATATTTTTTAAAATATTTAGCCCATAATATTAGCACTAATATTTTAAAAAGTATAAAATAAAATTATATTTTATAAATATTTACCCTCAAAACACAACAAGTAATCCATAAATTATTAAATAATAGGGGTCTCAAAATGTTAGCTAAAATCCTCTATACTCAAAAGTTCTTACAAAAGTTCTAAACATGAGACCATATATTCCAATAAAGTTCCAAACCTATCATCAAAAGTTGTAAATATAGGACCACATATAAAGGTTCTAAACATGCCATCAAAAGATCTAAATATTAGACCATATACTAAAGTTTGTAAATATAACACCAAAAGCTTCAACCCAACTCATTCCAAAAGAGATAGAAGGAAATCTAACGTAAATTCCTCATCCAACGTGAAGAAATACTTAGTGTTGTCATGGTTTTGGGCGCAAAGTTTTCCAACTCGTACTCATTGTGCACTTGTTAGTCCTTCTACCTTCTTCACTTCAACAAACACATTCATCCTCCTTGCAGCACTATCAACCTCCTTGCAGCACTATCAACCTCGTATTGAAAGCAATTAGCAAGCCTACCAATATTCTCACCAGCCATAGCATACATATTAGAAAACTTTTTTACTGTCTCAGTTAAAGCATCAACCAATACATCTCCATTTTGAGATCTCTTTCTCTTTTTTCTTCCTGATGTAAATGGTGTTGAAGTTAATTGTGTGCTAGGACCACCAATACTTGTAGTATCCATGTGCTCATCAGACATAAGCAAGGGATCATAATCAAGATCATTTTTTTATTTTTTTATCAATATCATCAACCATATCATGCAATCTCATTTGCACCTTGTCCATTAGCACGATCCTTTCTAAACACAAGTGCTAACTCATCATAATAAGAAAACAGCTTGTTTCTTAAGCCTTTTGCAGTTAGGTGACTCTGTAATAGATATGGAAGGTAAGTTAAACAATAAAAGAGCCTAATATATTGAAACTTGAAATTTATAACCAGTTAAAAAAATACTAACCTTAACCCACTCATCAAACACATTTTTCTCAACCATAACGCATTTATCCGTATCATTCCAACCAAAGCCACTGCCCAACATTTCAGAAATGGCATGATATTGTGTCTTCAATATCTTTACACGAGAATCAATGTGGGGTTGTGCTTTAAGCCCACATTGCGGAATCTTTTCATTCATCATTTTCTCCAATTGTTGCAAGTAACCGGGCTTGAAAGTACAATTATCCGCTTTCTATTTTTCACTATTAGCCATATCCAACAAGCACTTCACTAGCTTTGAATCTTCCAATGCAGTCCATTGATGCTTCTTTCCATTGGCATCCATTCTGTGTACAAATTATAAACTTTAATATGAAAACAAAACTAACAATACTAGACAAAACAAATCAACACATCAATATATCTTTATTAAGAATCATAACAACAATGTCACACATTTATTAAGAGTCACAACAACCATGGCATACATATTTATTAAGGATCAAAACAAAAATCCAAGTACAACAATAATCCATATCAATGGCAATTTCCCCGCCATTGGTCAAACATTTCCCTAGCCAAATTATTTCTCCATACAGTCCAAGCATTGGATGTTTCAATATGTGTGTAATGCTCTATTTCGTCTTCATCATCATCCTCCTATTCTTCTTCTTCTTTTTCCCTCCTAATTAAGTTGTAAAGAAGACAACATGCCGCAATAATCCTACATTGTGCATTGATAAAATAGAATGATTTTTCCCTAAGAATTGACCATTGCCCCGTCAAAAGTCTAAATGTCCTCTCAATAACGTTCCTAGTGAAGGAATGTTTCATGTTAAAAAACTCTTCAGGAGTCTCAGGTGGGTATATCCATTTATTTAAATGGTAGCGTTGTCCTCTATAAGGAACCAAAAAGCCTTCACCGTTAGGTTAACCAGCATCGTATAGGTAGTAATATCATGTAAATCATTTCGATATATATTAGAAAATATTAAAATGCATACACATTTGAATGTGTATGACTCTAACTGTCAAGAAGATACATATTTACCATGTGGAACTTTCAATCCATTCCTCCTAGATAAAGCATCTCACAAAACTCTTGAGTCAGATGCGAAACCCTCCCATCCGGGCAATACATAAATAATTTGCATATCTTGAGAGCATACTCCTAACATGTTGGTAGCAATTTCACCCTTTCTAGAATGGTACCTAGGCGTGTCCGCTGCAGACACATTGACCTTGATGTATGTTCCATCAAGTGCTCCCAAACAGTTCTAAAATACAAATATTAATTTAAGCCTACATACCTACTGCATATTAACATACAAATAATAAAAAATTAATTGATATTTAAAATTTTCACCTTAAACCATTTCCATCTTTCATCCGTAGAATTTTCTGGAATTGGCTCTGGCCTTTTTCGTAATATTTCATGGAGGAGTAACACCGCTTTTAAGACAATATTGAATTGTCTACTTATTGTTTCACCCGAGCGTGCAAATAGACGTTTCATACAACAACAACAACAACAACAACAACAAACCTTAATCCCAACTTAATTGGGGTCGGCTATATGGATTTCACTTTTCCACACAGCTCTGTTCAAAATTAAACTTTCCTGAAGGCCTAGATCTAGAATGTCTTTCCTAACGACTTCGGTCCATGTAATTCTTGGTCTACTTCTCCCTCTCATAGTATTAGGTATAAGAATGTCCTTCCAAGCACGAACTGGTGCTTCTAGCGGTCTACGTTGGACATGCCTGAACCACCTCAAGCGGCCTTCGCACACCTTATCTTCTATTGGTGCTACACCTACTTTACTACAAATAACTTCATTCCTTATGCGATCCATTCTCGTATGACCACTCATCCATCTTAACATACGCATTTCTGCCACACTCATCTTAGATATATGTTGTCTCTTAATGGCCCAACATTCACTGCCATATAACACAGCTGGGCGGATTACAGTCCTATAGAACTTTCCTTTCAACTTAATAGGCATCTTGCCATCACATAAAACTCCCACAGTATTCTTCCACTTAACCCACCCTGCCTTAATCCTATGTTGAATATCCTCTTCTATATCTCCTTCGTACTGCACTATAGACCCAAGGTACCTAAACTTCCTAGAAGCCTCAATCTCCACACCATCTAAAGTCATTCCATCACTCTGATTACTTGAGTTACTAAACCTACAATGCATGTATTCAGTTTTCGTCCTACTTAACTTAAATCCCTTCGTCTCGAGAGTTTATCTCCACAGTTCTAACTTACGGTGAGTTCATCAACTAAAACTATATCATCCGCAAAAAGCATACACCAATGAACTCTATCTTGGATTTCTCTTGTCAGCTCATCCATCACGATGGTGAAAAGATACGGACTAAGAGCAGATCCTTGATAAAGGCCGATCCGAATGGGGAACTCTATCGTGTAGCCTCCAGCAGTTCTCACACTCGTGACCACCCCATCGTACATGTCCTTAATTACCTTAATATACCTCACATGCACTCCTCTCTTTTCTAACGCCCACCATAAAACTTCCATCGGCACCCTATCATATGCTTTTCCTAAATTTATACAAACCATATGTAGGTCCGTCTTGACTTCTCTGTACCTTTCCACCAGCATCCTAAGAAGAAAAATGGCTTCCGTGGTTGATCTGCCTGGCATGAAGTCAAATTGGTTACCTGAGATGCAAATAGGCATTTCATAATCCTATTTTTTTTTATCATGAGCTAATATATGTAGGAATATAGCTACCAATTCTTCAACATCTATATTTTTTGTTCCCCTCAAATGACCAATAGTTCTAAGGTAGTTACATAGGATAGTAAATGTTCTCCTATCCATACGAGTGCTTTCAAGACATACTAAGTCACTCTCATGTATCAATCGATGGTAATTTAGTTGGCGTATATGATGTCGGCGATAAGAACTCTCACCCCATCTATTTCTACGCAAATGTCTCTTACTAATAATTACAAATATCATAGAACAAAAATGTCATTTCATTTAACATCTCCATATATTGAACCAAAATAGCCACAATTCTTTTTTTTTTTCGTTCCAATGGAAGAAGATTCATATCTGCTCATTGATGGAGAAAAAAGAAATAAACATACTGATTATAAAGAAAAAATTCAGCCACGTATATAACGGATTCAACAAGAAATATATTCAACCAAAGGCAATGGCCATCATTAACGGATTCAATAAGATATAGATTCAACCAAAGGCAACGACATCATTAACGGATTCAACAAGAAAAATAGAGCTATTTTCTCTCTTTTTTTCTTTTTCTTTTTTTTTTTCTTTTTTTCTTGCTCTGAACCATAACCATGGCATTGTGATCTAAGGAAGCTGCTTTTCTTGAGCTCCAATGTCTACCTCTTCTTAGTCAGTAACTCCTAGTTTGTCTGTTGAGTGTTAAGTTATTTTCTCTCTCTTCTCTGTGTTTTTTTTTTTCCCTTTCTATCTGTGGGTTTTCTTGATAATGTTCTTGGGTATGTTTGGTTGCTGAGAAAGCTCAGAACTTATCAAGATTTGGAATTTTGTACGATGGGTTGTTGTAAAAACGTGCTTTTGTCCTAAACAAAGACAAATTCCTCTTCTTCACCGAGATCTCTAGTTTCAAAAATTGTGCTCTAAATTTTCTTTAATTTGCTAGATCTTTTTTCGCTGAAAAGGTTTCAACTTTTAAGTAGATCTGATATAATTTTTTTGGGTTCGTCTTTAAAATAGCTCGTTTTCATGTGCTAAAGAAAAATGCTGCAACTTTTGAGGACAATTTGATAACTACATTATATCTTCATCAGATAATGTTAAATTTGTTATGAATTTGGGGATAAAAAAAAAAGGCTGATACGGATTCAACAAGAAGAAAAGAAGAAAAACCAAGAAAATAACATACCCTGGTGGTGGCGGCACAGAAAAGTCCGGCAACGGCGTAGTCGATAGAAGAGTGGTGCCAGACTGGACGAGAGAGAGCTCTATCGTGTAGCCTCCAGCAGTTCTCACACTCGTGACCACCCCATCGTACATGTCCTTAATTACCTTAATATACCTCACATGCACTCCTCTCTTTTCTAACGCCCACCATAAAACTTCCATCGGCACCCTATCATATGCTTTTCCTAAATTTATACAAACCATATGTAGGTCCGTCTTGACTTCTCTGTACCTTTCCACCAGCATCCTAAGAAGAAAAATGGCTTCCGTGGTTGATCTGCCTGGCATGAAGTCAAATTGGTTACCTGAGATGCAAATAGGCATTTCATAATCCTATTTTTTTTTATCATGAGCTAATATATGTAGGAATATAGCTACCAATTCTTCAACATCTATATTTTTTGTTCCCCTCAAATGACCAATAGTTCTAAGGTAGTTACATAGGATAGTAAATGTTCTCCTATCCATACGAGTGCTTTCAAGACATACTAAGTCACTCTCATGTATCAATCGATGGTAATTTAGTTGGCGTATATGATGTCGGCGATAAGAACTCTCACCCCATCTATTTCTACGCAAATGTCTCTTACTAATAATTACAAATATCATAGAACAAAAATGTCATTTCATTTAACATCTCCATATATTGAACCAAAATAGCCACAATTCTTTTTTTTTTTCGTTCCAATGGAAGAAGATTCATATCTGCTCATTGATGGAGAAAAAAGAAATAAACATACTGATTATAAAGAAAAAATTCAGCCACGTATATAACGGATTCAACAAGAAATATATTCAACCAAAGGCAATGGCCATCATTAACGGATTCAATAAGATATAGATTCAACCAAAGGCAACGACATCATTAACGGATTCAACAAGAAAAATAGAGCTATTTTCTCTCTTTTTTTCTTTTTCTTTTTTTTTTTCTTTTTTTCTTGCTCTGAACCATAACCATGGCATTGTGATCTAAGGAAGCTGCTTTTCTTGAGCTCCAATGTCTACCTCTTCTTAGTCAGTAACTCCTAGTTTGTCTGTTGAGTGTTAAGTTATTTTCTCTCTCTTCTCTGTGTTTTTTTTTTTCCCTTTCTATCTGTGGGTTTTCTTGATAATGTTCTTGGGTATGTTTGGTTGCTGAGAAAGCTCAGAACTTATCAAGATTTGGAATTTTGTACGATGGGTTGTTGTAAAAACGTGCTTTTGTCCTAAACAAAGACAAATTCCTCTTCTTCACCGAGATCTCTAGTTTCAAAAATTGTGCTCTAAATTTTCTTTAATTTGCTAGATCTTTTTTCGCTGAAAAGGTTTCAACTTTTAAGTAGATCTGATATAATTTTTTTGGGTTCGTCTTTAAAATAGCTCGTTTTCATGTGCTAAAGAAAAATGCTGCAACTTTTGAGGACAATTTGATAACTACATTATATCTTCATCAGATAATGTTAAATTTGTTATGAATTTGGGGATAAAAAAAAAAGGCTGATACGGATTCAACAAGAAGAAAAGAAGAAAAACCAAGAAAATAACATACCCTGGTGGTGGCGGCACAGAAAAGTCCGGCAACGGCGTAGTCGATAGAAGAGTGGTGCCAGACTGGACGAGAGAGAGGAGGCTGGGCTGGGAAGAGAAGGGTGAGAGTCTGAGAGAGAGGTTAGGACTTATTTCTTTTCATGTGATATTAAACTTTCTTGAGAAAGTAAATAACACCCTCCTAGATGGGTTTATGATTACCCCAAAATGTAGTAATGTGAAACTCATAATTTTTATTTTTTTAGGTTTTAAAAAAATCTAATAATTATATCAAATATGAGAATTTGTAAGATTTTCATTCCTACCTTTGAAATTATCTTATACCAAACGCCCCCTTAAGGCGTTGGTGATCACTTCAACCGTCTCAGTCAACAGACACTTTGTTGTAATTTTGCACTTAAAGTTCATCCGTTGCGAACTCAATCTCATTGTTGGTCGGGAGGAGCATCACAATCCTGCAACTAAATCATATATTGTATAAATAAACTAGAGAAATTAGATTACACTGCAAGATCAATTACACCACTTACCACGTTACCTTCTTAAATGATTTTACAATTTCTTTTAAATTTCATCTACTTAGATTTATAAAAATTATTCAATTTCAATAGCGTACCAGAGGGACCAAAGACCAAGTGAATCGGTCCTACCAGTCTGAATCACTATCTGGCAACTTAAACAATCTGGAAAACTGGACTGGTAAGACTGATATTATTTTGTCGTCGGTCCTCCGGCTCCACTCTCAAAGCGCAGAGCAACAATCTAAAGTATTTAATGCAAATGACAATTTCTTTAAGAGCAAGTCAAACGAATGTCTTTTAAACAAAGGAAATATGTTTGCACCTTAGAGTGTGTGTGTGTGCGCGCGCGCGCGTGTATATATATGACATTCATTCTAATTATTTATCAAACTACACGCAAAACACGTTATGAATTGTACTATGAGCATTACACGTAAACAAGGTCAAATAAGCAGACCACGAAGAGATCACAACCTGGTTTTATTGCGTTTAAGAGAACCAGATGGGTCAAATCAAGACAATAGCCAACCAAAAAAGTATAAATCTTCTCTTTCTTTCAATCTTTTACACAATGTGACTTGTGTTTGGAATTGTTAATTAACTATGTAAATATTGTAAGAAAAGGACTACATATTCAATTTTCTGTTGCTTTGTTTCACCATTTTGCAAATAAATGCACATCCACAAGAAATTTGAATAAAAACAGGTAAATACAAAAAATTGAAAAAGAAAGAATATCCATTCTTTCATCTTCTATCAAAAACATTTAACATCATATCCCAAAGCTTCCTACAAACCCCGAAAAATCAGACTTTATCTGATGATGCTACAAATTTGGATAATTTTTCTAAACAATAACAAACTCAAATAAGAGATTAAGACACCTAAATGATTAAGATTTCACCAAACTAACCATTCAATATAGCTGCAACTGTGATTTCACGCAAAGGCATGCAATGATTATAAATCCAACTATCATATATGTTGAACACAGAAATGACTGAGAGAAAATCTTTGCTAACATATATGTTGATAAACTAACTAAATTTAATTCAAATGGAGTTAAAGAGAAGAAAATTTACCGATGGTTCCAAGGCCCGTGTTTGTAGTGTCTCCGCCGTGCTTGGAGTGGTGGTCTCGGTTGTGGTGGTGTCTTTGGTGGCGGATTGTTGTCGCCAACCGGTTGGGGCGGCGTCCCGCTTATTCCTTCGAAGTCCTTTTCCGACTCTGACGTTTCCGTAAGTGCCATTGCAATCACAAAAAGGAAATGCGCAAGTCCGGAAGGAGTATAGGAGCGACGGTTCGAAAGCGAAAAGGTCGGTCCGGTAGTTCAGCGTAAATCGGAGGTGGTGGGGTGGAGGAGCGGCTTCGAACGGAGGTTCGGCTGTGGGAGCGACGGCGATCGGAGTTCCGAAAGAGAAACAGAGCGACGATCCGAAAGGGAAAATGGCAACTGCACAAATCGGTTAGATCTAAAACATTAAAATGATTTTTTCTCACTCCACCATCAGACAAGATCATGCTCCATTCCATAATTTAGTTCCCAGTATCTATTGCTGTAAAATTTTTTACTAATTTTGGAAGGCTGCATTCTAAGCTTTTAAATCTGGTGTTATGAGACGGTTGATCCAGGTAGAAGTTATGAGGAAAGTTTTGATAATAAAAGATTGAAAAGAAACTATGTGCTACCTATTATAAATGAATTGTGCTTTCCTCGGCTATGAACAACAAGTACTAGAGTTTAGATACTTGTTTAAAATTCCATGCTCCAATTTAAAAATCCATTCTCTTGGTTCTTACAAAAGGAGGGAGAAAAAGATAGCACCAAAATATAATAAAGTTACTATTGAATCTTGATGGAGTAGATGCTAAGGAACTATTTGCATTAATAAATCTGAATCATAAGCCAGATAATCTTAAAAGGAGTGATGTATACTGTGTGTAAGATGGCACTGCATGTGTTGTTGAATCACTAATAGTTTAATTAACTTGATTAATAGCTCTTGCAAAGAGAGTATTTTTGAGTAATCAAAAACTACTTTTCTGTAAGGGATATAAGTTTTATACAAAACCAATAAACTAAAACACCTTCAGAAGTTAAAAGTTGCTCAGAAAAGTGAAAATTTACTTGGTATTTTATATACCCAATACCGTACATTCCAATAGTTGCTGAACATGATAGTTACGTAACACAATACTTTCCTCTCCAAATTGTTTTCAACTAACCTGTGATCTTAAGAAGTTAATTGACTAATGCCTCGTTGATTTTACCGATTCGAGTTTTCAGTTTTAAGTTTTTACAGTTAAAAGCTCTTAATAATTGTCACATCTAACTTTTTCTGCTACAGTGAAAAATTCTAAAAAAATGTTACATCTCAACTCGAATCAAAAACTCAAATCCGCAAAGTGAACGCTCGCCCCCGTTCTTTTCGCTGATTCAAGTTTAGAATTCGAGTTTTACTACAGTAAAAAGCTCTCAGAAACAGTCACATCTAACTTTTTTGCTACAATAAAAAGCTCTCACACAACATCACATCTCAACTCGAATTAAAAACTCAAATTAGCGAACCGAACGGGCAACGTTCTGGATATTGTCTGAGCGACCTTGAATGACCAATCAATATCAGATGGTCATTCAAGGTTGTTCCTTTCCCACTAGGCGCGCGACCCACATTAAACTCTATCGCGTGCTAAACACAATGGTCGTTCTATCTGAATGACGAATAACTACCACAAATCACTTCAGTTCAAAGTTGTTTGAGCGACCCCGAATGACCCCAAACGACCAATCAATATCAGATGGTCGTACAAGGTTGTTCCTTTTTCACTAGACGCGCGACCCACATTAAGCTCTATCGCGCACTAAACACAATGGTCGTTCTATCTGAATGACGAATAACTACCCCAAATCACTTCAGTTCAAAGTTGTCTGAGCGACCCCGAACGACCAATCAATATCAGATGGTCGTTCAAGGTTGATCCTTTCCCACTAGGCGTGCGACCCACATTAAGCTCTGTCACGGGCTAAACACAATGGTTGTTCTATCTGAATGACGGTCGCGCGACATTAAACAACGGAGTAACTAAAATTCATTGATTTGATTGATATTTATAATCTTCCATCAATTCTTTGTTTCTATTAATACAGATATCGAGAACAATTCACACGTCAGAGTTGCATGAACTACCTCCATGTATAGTGACCATGGAAGACTTTTCGAGTAAAATCAAGATTCGATCACAACTGAATGTCATAAAGAATAGAGCAAGAACGACCATCAGGTCGTTCAGGCATTTTTTTGCGAGCAACCCCACCAAAATAGGAACGACGCCTAGGTCGTTCGGGTTTGCCTATTGGTCGCTCTAAGGCTCTCCAACACTTTTTTTTTTCAAATAGCAAGCATTCTGGAACGACCGAGAAAGACATCAAGCGACCACCGAAAGAGCAAGAACAACCATCAGGTCGTTCAGGCATTTTTTTGCCAGCGACCCCACCGAAACAGGAACGACGCCTAGGTCACTCAGGTTTGCCTCTTAGTCACTCTAAGGCTCTCCAACACTTTTTTTTTTTTCAAATAGCAAGCATTCTGGAATGACCGAGAAAGACACCGAGCGACCACAAAACAAACAAGAACGACCATCAGGTCTTCCAAGTATTTTTTCACCAGCAACCCCACATAAACAAGATCGGCGTCGAGGTCGCTCGGGTTTGCCTCTTGGTTGCTAATAACTCTAGGAATTAGAGTTATTTTAGGCATTTCTAGGCTTATAGTTGGCTCATCCAAAGGTTTAGTTGTTCATTTTCTGCTTTATTTGTTCAACTTTTGGTTCATGTGGTGCACTCTACAGAGAGTCATTTGTGTGCGGTTTCTGTGCTAATTTGGAAGAAAATTGCTAACTTGTGTCCAAAAGGGTTTCGTTTCTGATTTGCAGGTTTTGTGATGATAAATGATGCAGCATTTGCTACATCACAAATGTGACAGCATGCAGTTAGTGGATGACGTCAGCGCATAACTTTGCACAAGAATTAGGACAAAGAGGGCATAAGACGGATTTAGTGCTTAGTCAGCTGGACCCAACATCTGAGTAGGTGCCACCTCGGCGTCCTTGGTTGCCCTAAAGAGGAATGCACCTAGAAACTCACAAGAGGAGAGCAAGAGGAGAAAATAGAAACCAAAGAGGAGACCAAAGTGAAAGAAAAACAGGCAGTAGAGAGTAAAAAGAAAACCAGAGAGAAAGAAAGAAAAAAAAAACAAGTACGAAGGAGACGAATTTGGCTGGAAATCTCAAGGAGTGAAGCCATGGGAGGAGACCACCAAGCTTCACCTAGTCTTTACTATTGTTCTCCTCATTTTGGTTTATCTTTCCTCTTCATCTGTATTCAAATCATGGCTGTTTATTTTGTTGAACTTAACAGAATGAGTATGAGCTAAATTAACTTGGCTGAGATGATAAAGTACCCGAATCTATAATTAAAGTTGTGTATGCTCACTTTTGCTATATTAATATTGATCTAGTTTGTTCAATATAATCTTTATCGTTTATTTTTGTTTACTGACTGGCCATCTTAAATTGAATATTGTGAGTTCAATTTGTTAGAAAGTTGATTGGAATTAGACCAATATTGAACAATGTGTTGTTTAGCTAAATTTCACAAAGAAATCAAGTTTATTTGCAAGTAGTCTAGAAATATACACTTGTCTCACACAGCCCAATTGAAACCTATGCTTAACTTGACCTCTATGCTTAGATTTCTCATAGGAATATGTTGAAATATGAGTAAAGAGGCGAAATCATAAGTAGGTCGGGAGATCTTTGTGTAAAATTCGTGTTCAAGTTAACTGAAAGCATTGTTGTTGCAAAAGTCGTAGTATAAATAGCCCAGGTTGCAGTGAAGGAGATTTTCTCTTTTGATAACTGAGTGTGCATTTATTTACTTGTGTTTATTGCAATTCTTTTAGTCTTTGTAATTGAATCAAACCATTAAATTTGTTTACATTGCATCTCTTGGACCTTAGTAGGAAAAATATTGATAACTTTCTCCGTGGGAATGATACTCTACTCACTCTTTATTACTTGTTTGGCACGTACACATGCAAGCATAAAAATCGCGCAACAAGTTTTTAGCGTTGTTGCCAGGGACTGTTATCATAGTTGATCTTTGTAAGATTCAAGTGTTTTCGTTATTTTAGTTGACAATTTTGTTTCCTTCTATTTCAGATATTCTTCTTCTCGCATGAATTGACAATAAGACTGTGATTTGCTACCCTTGGATCCAAAAATTGAAAGAACGTTCCTCGCAAGGAGAAGGGAGCGGTAAGGTCTATCGGTTGTTGAAGGAATGGCAGAGGAAGCTGCCAGTAATGCAACCAACCTTGGGCAGCCCGTAAATGTTAACAATCCAGTTAACTAGGCAGCCATGGCAGATGACAGGGATAGGGCCATCAAAGAATATGCCATACCGATTTTACATGGGCTCAATCCGGGCATCATTAGGCCAGAGATACAGGCGCCTCAGTTTGAGCTTAAACCGATCATGTTTCAAATGTTGCAAACAGTGGGCCAATTCAATGGCATGGCAACTGAAGATCCCCACTTGCATCTCAGGCTATTCATGGAAGTCTGTGATACTTTTAAGCTTCCAGGGGTTATAGAAGAAGCTTTGAGACTGAAGCTCTTCTCTTATTCCTTGAGGGATAGAGCTAGGGTATGGTTAAACTCTCTACCACCGAACTTTGTGGCGACGTGGAATGACATGGTAGAGAAGTTTCTGATGAAGTATTTTCCACCAACTAAGAATGCCAAGCTTAGAAATGACATCACTGGATTTCAGCAACATAAGGGGGAATCTTTGTATGAGGCATGGGAGAGGTTTAAGGAATTATTGCGCAAATGCCCTCACCATGAGATTCCTCATTGGATTCAGATGGAGACGTTCTACAATGGACTTAATGGGCAAACTCGAACCATAGGAGATGCTTCAGCCAATGGTGCTATTTTGGCAAAGACTTACAATGAGGCTTATGAGATTTTGAAATGGATGGCTAATAACAACTATCAATTGCCCGCGGTGAGAGCTTTAACGGCTCAAGTATCAATCAATGAATCAGGGGGTGAATTCTCCTCAGTTTACAACGGTCTCTTGTACTTACTGTGGTGAAGGGCATCTCTTTAATAGTTGTCCATCCAACCCAAAATCAACATGCTTTGTGGGCAACTGATAAGTGCACAAATTTACACTTTTAATGTTCATAATTGTCAAATTATTTTATCAAATTTGTGATTTTAATTTCAAATATTCCTAAATTTAGAGGATTTAATTTTAATTGGATTTATTTTATTTTTTCAGGTTTTTGAAGAAAACAATTGGATTTGGGCTAGTTTACCAAGCAAAACTCAAAAGTTGAGCCCATCAGAAGACATCACCAAGCCCGCCAAGCAGCCAAGCCGAGCTGTTTGTTATTTCTCCGCGCCACGTGTTGAATTCTGGCATTCCGCAGATGTGTGGGACCCAGGTGTCCCCTTGCGCACGCGCGCTTGGCGCGCACGGTTGCTTCCCCCGGGCGAGTCTCCTCCACGCGCGTGTCAGGGACGTTTCCTTTCTTCTTCCGCGTGGGTCCCGTCGTGCAGCCGTTCTCTAGCCAGATCCTGCCACGTGTTCCAAGTGGGACCCAGCTTTCGACATCTCTCTTCCGCCTCTCAGCTCGCGTGACACATGTCCCTACACAGTAACAATTTTTCCACTCCACGAATCTTCATGCGCCACGTGTCCTAGCCTTTTGCTCTTCCTTTTTGTTGCCATTTGTGTCCGTTATTTTTACTGAGGAGTACAATGCCTGGGTTTCTTCTTCAGCCTCAAACCGTTTCTGATGGTTATCTCCTCATTAAGTTCTAGTTTTTATCATCCCAATTAATCATTTGTAAATTTTAATTAATTTTAGAACGTTTGTCGTTTTTTTAGTTGCTGATTGTAACCTTTGGCATGGCCCAGAAACTTTATAAATAGGGCCATGTCAAAGTGTTTAGGTTGTTAATTTTTAGCCTAAGTTTAGACATCTTTTTCTCTTTGGTGAGGTTAGAGAGAAACCTATATGTGAAGTGATCTTGAGTGGATTTTGATTCTCCATTTGTTCTTCAAAATTTATATATTTGAGTGATTAATTTTCTTCTATCTTCTTCTAATTTCTCATATTGATATATTTTATTGTCAACTTTTATATAAATCTAGTCAAGCTTTTTTTATGTGATTGTTACATGATACTATATATTGATAGATATTATTTTATGAGTAGTCTTTTACTGCAATATTGGTAATGGTATATTGTCGCTTTTAGATTTCTCTTAATATGATTTTTCCTAATACTAAACGCAAGAATTTTACTCACTCGAATACATTTTAATTCACATGTTTTTCAAATATATATTTTCCGATTGTTAGTTTGGGATGTGAAACTTTCAATTGAGTAATCTCAAAGATCAAAATCCATTCGGGTGAACGAAGCATATAGGGGAATCTCGACGCCTTACTGGTTTTAATTATAAAATTTTCTCATATATTTTTCTTACGCTTAAACTTCTCAACAAAAATTCCATTCTCTTTTATTTTTATTTTATTATTTATCTCATGACACTTTTTATTTGCTAATATTTTCTTGTCTCTTTTTATCACCTCCTCGTGGGATCGACCATCTATATTGTGCTACAACTGACCGCTTTGTTTCGACACAATTTGGGCGTAATCAGCAACTTTAACAAAAACAACAATATGTCTTCCAATACTTATAAGCTAGGATGGATACAGCACCCAAATTTTTCTTGAAACTCTCAAGGGCAGAACGTAGCATCATCATCAACAACAAATCGCCCTCAACATCCTCCAGGATTTCCACAACAGCCGAGACATCAACCGGCCAAACAACACTCATCGATTGAGCACTTGTTGAAGGAGTACATGGCAAAGAATGATGCCATTATTCAAAATCAGTAATTCAGAACCAAGCAGCTTCATTGGGGAACTTGGAGAATCAAATGGGGCAGTTAGCTAATGCCTTGACTAGTCATCCTCAAGGCTCACTCCCAAGTAATACTGAAGATCCTAGGCATGAAGGCAAAGAGCATTGCAAGGCTATTACGCTGAGGAAAAGAGCCCTCTTCAATCCAAGGTGAAGTGGAAAAGGAAGCAACAATGGAGGAATCTGGAAAATGAAGTGATGCTGCAAAACCTACAGCAATGCTACAACAAAGTACGACAGAAAGACAAAATGAAAAACCACCACCACCTTTTCCTCAAAGATTCCAAAAGCAGTAGCAAGATAACCAGTTTAAAAGATTTCTAGATGTCTTGAAGCAGCTCCATATTAACATTCCATTGGTGAAGGCACTTGAGCAAATGCCTAGTTATGTGAAATTCATGAAGGACATTCTTTCGAAGAAAAGAAGGCTTGGATAATTCGAAACAGTGGCAATGATGGGAGAAAGTAGCGCCATCTTGCAGAATAAAATCCTTCCAAAGTTAAAAGATCCTGGGAGTTTCACCATCCCATGTGCAATTGGCAATAACTACTTTGGAAAAGCTCTCTGTGATTTAGGAGCAAGCATAAACCTTATGCCTATGTCAGTTTTCAAGAAGCTTGGAATCGGAGAAGCATGGCCAACCACAATAACTCTTCAATTAGCTGATCGATCTCTAGCTCATCCAGAAGGAAAAATTGAAATTGTTCTGGTGAAAGTAGACAAGTTCATCTTCCCCGCTGATTATATTATTTTGGATTATAAAGTTGACAGAGAAGTGCCCATCATTTTAGGAAGACCATTCCTAGCAACATGGAGGACATTAATAGATGTGTAAAAAGGGGAGTTGACAATGAGAGTCAATAATGAGTAAGTTACCTTTAATGTTCTCAAGGCAATGAGATCCTCTGATGAAGTGGAAGAATGCTCTATTGTGAATGTGATTGATACTATTATTTTTAAGGAGTTGGAGCAAGCTTGCTACAAAGACCCTTTAAAAATCATAGCACTGGCAGAATTGGAAGAAGAAAATACATAAGTGAGTAGTCAGTTGACTTGTTTGGAAGTAAGATCAACTGGTACAGCTAGAGGAAGGCAGTTTGAGTCTTTGGGGCTATCCGAACGTAAGCTCAAACCACCTAAGTCATCTATAGAAGAACCCCAATTCCTTGAGCTAAAGTGTTTGCCATCCCACCTTCGATTTGCATTCTTGGGAGAAATAAAAACGCTACTAGTTATTGTATTAGCTGAACTAACTGAAGACCAGGAGCAGAAGCTACTTGAGGTGCTAAGGAATTTCAAAAAAGCAATAGGATGGACAAGTGCATATATAAAGGGAATTAGCCCATCCATATGCATGCATAAGATTTTGCTAGAGCAATGCTACATTAATTCTATGGAACAACAAAGAAGGCTAAATCTAATCATGAAGGAATTTGTAAAGAAAGAAATCATTAAATGGTTGGATGTAAGGATCATTTGGCTCTCATCTCTGATTTCAGGGCTATGTGAAATGCACATAGTGGTATTCGAGGGTGGAGAGAAAAGGCTGCAGATAACTTAAAAGATTATTCCAACTACAGTGGCTAGGATTTCACAAGAAAGCAATGTTAAGAGAGCCAGGTCTGACCACCCTCCAGAGACACCAACTCAACCTTCCTCAAACAGTCCCACACCTCCCCTGAGCTCTAAGGACTTGGTGTCAGTCTCTTATCCAGTTTAGAGAGCAGAATTTCTCTTGTTGAGCTAACTCAACATGACATTCTTGAGGAGCTTCGGCTGGCCCAGAAAAGTTAGTAGGACGTGTGGAAGTATATGGAGGCCCGAGATGCTCCAATTCAAAGACCCTTCAGGGCAAATGCCAAAAGGCTCCACACATTCCCCAAATTTCCCATGCATGTTCTCGATCCCCCTACTAGTCAGCCCACTGATGACACTGATATTGTAGTGAAAGCAGATGATTAGGGCCAAATCACACCTTCTGGCCCTTCAGGGATGCCCCTCCACCCTCATTTTTCTTGTGTTATTTCTTTTATCTGTTTAGTTAATTTTTGTTTTTGTTTTGTGCCTTATTTCAAGTTGGGGGGGGGGGGGGGGGGGGGTTTGTTTTTGTTTGTGATGGGGTGGGGGGGTGTGTATTTCCTATTTGTGTTGAGCCCGGTTTATTTTATTTAGAATGGTTATTTTTCTAGTTTTTGTGTTTTGTTATTTTTTGTGTGTTTTGTGTGCAGGGATAGTCTTTTTTTGTCAATTTTTGTGGTGTGAAAGGTGTGTGGTCTTCAATGATGAGGTAGGCTAAGTTAAGGCATGATTTTGTGATAGACTAACTTGAATAAGTAAAAACCCATAGAACTTGACTTTTGAATGCAATTCTCTATGCAACTCTTTCGACAACATTCATAGTGTTACTTCCCGAGAGCTTATTGATGGCTAGATTGTCTTTGAGAGCTTAGGTTTCTAGAATTGACCTAGAGACGCCTTTGAGGTGAAATTTTAGGAAGCATAGTATGAGGAGGACAACTGAGACAAAGATCTAATTAATGACACCATTTTGTTTAGTTTGTTCAACAAAAAAAAATTATAAATTTACTCCGCTTTCTTGGTGCGTAGTAACCAGGAGTGAGCATGAGCCACATGTTCACTTTTGTGTCAAACGGTAAACCGAGATAAGAGTATGCAAAGCACTTTGAATTGCGACTTTGTTGAGTAACCGGGTGTCTTCATCACAAATGTTGATATTCACGTAAAAAGGCAATTGTGGCATCACAAATAAGTTAAAAAAGAGAAAGATAAGAATAAAAATCAGAAGAATGGTGAATTAGGTGTCAAGTTGAGAAGAAGTGAGTCTTAAGTCTGATTCCAAGTGCTAGGTGATTCTTCATTAGTGGAGAAGGAGTCAATAGGTCAACATATGGAGACACTTTTAGGCTTGATGATTGTGGTCTAGTTTGAAGTGTGTGATCAGGGAGGACACACTATTGATGTGTATGCACACAGACCAGGGAAGAGCATTTGAAGTGAAAGGGGAAATGGGTAGATCTTATAATTCAAAGAGAGTTGGTGTAAAGCTTAAGCGTGCAAAAAGAAAATAAAGGAAAAGAAAGCCTCTGAGAGACTTAACCATACACCTTGAACCCACATGGTTGACTGAAAAGGGAATTCTCTTAGTGTCATTTGTTTTTGTGTTGTTTTTGTAGTGTCAATTGTTTTGTAGTGTCATTGCTCGAGGACGAGCAATGCTTTAAGTTTGGGGATGTAATAACTCTAGGAATTAGAGTTATTTTAGGCATTTCTATGCTTATAGTTGGCTCATCCAAAGGTTTAGTTGTTAATTTTCTGCTTTATTTGTTCAACTTGTGGTTCATGTGGTGCACTCTACAGAGAGTCATTTGTGTACGGTTTATGTGCTAATTTAGAAGAAAATTGCTAACTTGTGTCCAAAAGGGTGTCATTTCTGATTTGCATGTTTTGTGATGATAAATGTTGCAGCATTTGCTACAGTAAAAATGTGACAACATGCAGTTAGTAGATGACGTCAGCACATAATTTTGCATGAGAATTAGGACAAAGAGCGCATAAGACAGATTTGGTGCTTAGTCAGCTGGACCCAACATCTGAGTAGGTGCCACCTCAGCGTCCTTGGTTGCCCTAAAGAGGAATGCACCTGAAAACTCACAAGAGGAGAGAGGGGGGCCACAGGAAGCAATTAAGGAAGCAAGAGGAGAAAATAGAAACCAGAGAGGAGACTAGAGTGAAAGAAAAACAGGCAACAGAGAGTAAAAAGAAAACCAGAGAGAAAGAAAGAAAGAAAAACAAGTACGGAAGAGACGAATTTGGTTGGAAATCTCAAGGAGTGAAGCCATGGGAGGAGACCACCAAGCTTTACCTAGTCTTTACTGTTGTTCTCCTTATTTTGGTTTATCTTTCCTCTTCCTCTGTATTCAAATCATGGCTGTTTATTTTGTTGAACTTAACAGAACGAGTATGAGTTAAATTAACTTGGCTGGGATAATAAAGTATCTGGATCTATAATTAAAGTTGTGTATGCTCACTTTTGCTATATTAATGTTGATCTAGTTTGTTCAATATAATCTTTATCATTCTTTTTACTGACTGGCCATCTTAAATAGAATATTGTGAGTTCAATTTGCTAGAAAGTTGATTGGAATTAGACCAATATTGAACAATGTGTTGTTTAGCTAAATTTCACAAAGAAATCAAGTTTATTTGCAAGTAGTATAGGAATATATACTTGTCTCACATGGCCCAATTGAAACCTATGCTTAACTTGACCTCTATGTTTAGATTTCTCAAAGGAATATGTTGAAATATGAGTAAAGAGGCGAAATCATAAGTTGGTCAGAAAGTCCTTGTGTAAAATAAGTGTTTAGGCTAACTGACAGTATTGCTATAGCAAAAGTTGTAGCATAAATAGCCCAGGTTGCAGTGAAGGAGAAATTGAGTCCCAGTCCTTCACATATATTGATTTTCTCCTTTGATAACTGAGTGTGCACTTATTTACTTGTGTTTATTGCAATTCTTTTAGTCTTTGTAATTGAATCAAGCCATTAAATTTGTTTACATTGCATCTCTTGGATCTTATTAGGAAAAATATTGATAACTTTCTCCGTGGGAACGATACTCTACTCACACTTTATTACTTGTTCGGCACGTACACTCGCGAGCATAAAAATCACACAACAGTCGCTCTATGGCTCTCCAACACTTTTTTTTCCAAATAGCATCAATTCTGGAACGACCGAGAAAGACATCGAGCAACCACCAAAAGGCCAAGAACGACCATCAAGTCGTTCAGGCATTTTTTCGCCAGTGACCCCACCTAAATAAGAATGACGCCTAGGTCGCTTGGGTTTGCCTCTTGGTCGCTCTAAGGCTCTCCAACACTTTTTTTTTTTTTCAAATTGCAAGCATTCTGGAACGACCGAGAAAGACACTGAGGGACCACCAAAAGAGCAAGAACGACCATCAGGTGTTATGCATTTTTTCGCGAGTGACCCCACCAAAACAGGAACGATGCCTAAAATAATCATTACGGAGGTCTCCCACGAGACTGTTATCAATGTTAATTTTTTCGTCATTAACAACACATATTGTTTTATCTTTCTCATTGTTCTCTTTAAGTATAACATGCAGAGTAATTGATTTTTCATTCTCGTACAAAAACATAAGATCCATGACACCCAAATTACTGGAAATAAGAGTTGGCGCAATCTTACTAAACGAGTCACCAATGCACTTATGTGTAATTTCAATTGCATACTTACTTCGATCAATACTCGTTCTTGCATAGATTGTATCTACCAATTCAACAAATGTGGTGATTCTATCAACTAAAAAGCCCCTAGTTAAACCACTTCCAAACCATTCTCAAGATCCGCTCTCCACCTTTTTCCATTCACCATCGTACGCTAGAAAACGAAGATTGGAACCATACCTATAATGAATTTTGAAATTTAATTGTAAAAGAAAAACATAAATTCAAAAATTATATCACAAATATAAACAACCTTAATATTAAAAAAAAATTCAGCGCGACTCTGAACGACCAATAAATTTCTAAGGTCGCTCAGAGTCATTCTGGAAAGAAAAAGACACGCGACCATCACTAGGCTATAGTCGCGTGAAAAGAAATCCAAGTCGTTCCTCCTGGATGATGGTTGCACGCGACCCACTTTGAACGACCTCCGTCATTCCCGCGACCCCGAACGACCCTGAATTACTCCGAACGACCAACAAATTTCTAAGGTCGCTCAGAGTCGTTCTGGAAAGAAAAAGACGCGCGACCATCACTAGGCTATGGTCGCGCGAAAAGAAATCCAGGTCGTTCCTCCTAGATGATGGTCGCACGTGACCTAGAATGATGGTCACGCGCGACCCACATTGAACGACCTCCGTCATTCGCGCGACCATCAACCTCGCCATCTGACATCTTCCAAACCCAAAAGCTTTTTTTTTCTTTTACAAATAGTAAAATTTTCGGCTAAATGCACCTATAATATTCAAAATAAACGTCGTCCAAAACAAACATTCAAAGAGATTTAGGACAAAAAACTAACCTTCCAAATTTTGTTCTCCAAACAAGTTCTTCCAATAATTTTTTCTTCTTCAAAGCACTTAATCAAACAAAATATGACAAAAATTTCTTCAATCTTGCGGATCTAGAGCTATGATGGCTCGGGAGAATGAATGTGAAGAAATCAAAAAAATTTGCCATGACAGTACGTGAAGGAGGAGAAAGGAGCTTGAAAGAGGGTTTGGGGTTCCTTTTTTTCATTTTTCTTTCTCCAGAAAGTTAAATTTGTTATGTCATCTCATTAAATTATATTACTTATTATTTAATTATCATATTTTAAAAGACAGTCATTTTACAAATAAAAATTTTTGAATTGTCATTTTATGAAAAAAGCTTTTCTATTAGATTATTTTTACAAAGAGCTAAGAAGATGACATCCACGGGAGGGAAACAAAACAAGTTAGGGCTTTTTGTTTTTTAGTATTTCTGATATGCAGGTATGACTTAGAGTTTAGAATTTGTAGCAAAAAATTTAAGTTTTATTATATTAAAAAATCCTAGAAGACAGTTATATTTAACTTTTTTATTATAATAAAAACTCATATATAAAATCATATCTTAATTCGAATTAAAAACAACTAAAAATACTATAAATTGTTGGTTTTTTTTTTTAATTTCAAACAGGGATAATATCCCGTTCACTTCGCTGATTCGAGTTTAAAATTTGAGTTTTTCTACAGTAAAAAGCTCTCACAAACAATCATATCTAACTTTTTTGCTACAGTAAAAAACTCTCACATAAAGTCACATCTCAACTCGAATTCTAAACTCGAATCAGCGAAGTGAACGAGGCCTAGTGTTTTTATCCAAAATCTGAAGGAAAATAAATGGAAAAGGGGAAAAAAAAGTTTTGAAGGGTGTTATATGCGCAAAAAAGCCCCCCAAGTCCTCGTCTTTGGGTTTGTTGATTGAAATTTGACAGAGAGTGAGAGATAGAGATAGATGCAGAAACAGAGTTATAGTTATGGGCCTTATGGCTACCTCGACCTGCTCTGCCATGGCTTCCCAAGCCCTTTTCCTCCAACCGCACCACAACTTCAACCCGAAATCCTTCTCTCTCTTCCCCAATTCCCCAAAACCCCTTCCTTCTTCTCTCTCCTTCAGTGACAGAGCCCCGGCCATCTCTCTCTCTGTATCCCTTTCTTCACCAAGCCCTAGGATGAGGAGTATCAGAGCCGTCTCCCAAACTGCCCCAATACCTCTCAAATCGAAATCTCCCAATTCCTCTACTAACCCTAACCCCCACCACCCTCTCACCGCCCTCTTCGCCGTCGCCGTCGCCATCGTCCGCATGCTCTCATCCTCAATCCCCGCCGTCGTTGGAGTTTCCCAATCGCTGGGCCACGCCGTGGGTCCCGCGTTCTTCGCGGCGGTGAGGGACCGGCAGAGCGCCTACCTCAACACGCCGCTGACAGTTGTGGCGGCGGGGCTGGCCAAGTGGCTTGACATCTACAGCGGAGTTCTGATGGTCAGAGTCCTCCCAACATCCCTTGGGATCGCCAGCCCCTCTCCGCCATCCGCGACCTCTGCGATCCTTATCTCAATCTCTTCCGAAACATTATCCCTCCGGTTTTCGACACCCTCGACGTCAGCCCACTCCTCGCCTTCGCCGTCCTCGGCACCCTCGGCTCCATCCTCAGCAACAGCAGAGGAATCTAGTAATCTTCGTAAGAAACATGATTTTTGTTTTTTGTTTTTTAAGTTATTTTTGGATATTGTTTATGTAAAGTTTGCAACTTTGGAATTTGATTACCGATATTTTCTGTTTACTTATTGAGTATTAGGTTTCAATACAAGCAATACTTGTTCTTGCACAATTTTTATTTATTATTGAGTTTGTAACGTAAATGCCCAGGTGCAATTTTTAGGTTACGCCTTATCACTTGTTTTTTGCATAAGCAGTCCTATGTTAGAGGAGAGGAACCAACCAATATATTATTCCAAGCCTGTCTTTTGTTGAGTTCCCACATCACCTTTCTTGTGAATGAGCAATAACTATAAGTATTTACTTGAGCTCAACATGTTGTTAAATGGCATTTCTGATAGTTGTTCTTTTCCCCCTCCCGTGGTCAAGTTTACATTTTATACTTTGTTCTTATGTGTGGAATGATTTGGATTTGAATTTGATGCGTGCCTTAGATTAGAATTGATTTTAGTATTCAGGCTGCTGAATAACAAAACTGCTCCCTTCAGTGATCCTGGGCTGTTTTCATCAAGTAACTAATGTTATATTAGATGGTGAAATTTTGATTTTGATATGCTAAGGTTTTTTTTTTACACAAAAAAAAAAAAAAAAAAAAAAAAAAAAAAAAAAAAAGGATCAAATTGAAAAATAAATAAAGGACAAGTGCAGTAACAACACGAAAATTGGCATGTGTGGTACCCGAGCAAATCGTACAGAGCACCTGCGCCCATTATTCGTACAAGCGGTCACATGATAGCACTTACATTGAGGTTATCCCGTGTAGCCCACCAAGGGTTTACACACGCAGTGAGTGCCGTAAACCGTTCGATCCCGATCAAATGCTTCTTAAGACTTTGTTCATTTTACCGATTTAAGTTTTCAGTTTTAAGTTTATATAGTAAAAATCTTTTTCTATTAAAGTTATCAGAAAATATCACATCTCAACTCGAATTGAAAATTTGAATCTGCAAAGTGAACGAGGCTTAAATGTATTTGCTTAATAAATTGAAAAATGCTACGTAAGAACGTATTTTTCTTAAAAATAGTTGAAATTCCATGGAGATAGAAATGGAAAGTGCTCAAATAAGTCGGAGTCCAACCATGACCATCAGACAAACACTGCTCGGCGTCGAAGACATAAATGGGTTTTTATTTATGAACTCAAAAACAACAACAATAATAATAATAATAATAATAATAATAATAAAAGAAGAAGAAGAAGAAGAAGCAGAAGAAAAAACACCATATATTATATGGTCACTGGTTAGCTAAAGGAGTCCTCGATCAATTTTGCATAAACTTTGACAAAAAAAAAGTATAATTGATATTTACCATAGTTTTGGTCCATTAATTATAGCCGCCTGATCGAGATGGCTGAAAGTGATGAATGTTCCCATTATTCTCTATGATCAAACGTGATGAGTGAACTCATAATTCTCTACATTAAGGCAATGATATTGTAGAATTTCCCTTGTGAAAATAATAGTAAATAAAGTGTTCAAGTCAATAGTAGGAAACCCGGGCCGTTTCAGTAGAAACTCTTGAGGATGCTTATTTTGGGTTTGGTTTGGGCTCAAATGCAATATCAGACCTTCGATTGATTTTCCCTATTCTAACGAGGTTCTTCAGAAAATGAGGCACCAACATAGTTGAATATCAAATATGCCCCTAGAAGTATTACACTAGGGCCCGTTCTTTTCGCTGATTCGAGTTTTGCTACAGTAAAAAACTCTCAGAAATAGTCACATCTATTTTTTTGCTACAGTAAAAAAACTCTAACATCACATCTCAATTCGAATTAAAAATTCAAATTAGCGAACCAAACGGACCCTAAGACATAAACAATAGTTACCGGGGGCTATAAGTATCCACTGTGCTACTTGGGAGTAGTCTGCCGTGATACTAAAACTGTTGATAACCTACTATTGGCTGTCGATTTTCGATCGTGATTCTTCGAGAACTTCTCCACAAAACAAAAAATTTTGGTGGTTTATTCGTTGACTCCACTATCAATGATGCTTGGAAGTAGTTTGCTCAGAGAGTTGAAGTATAAAATTATTATTGACCTACATTTTAATAGTTTAAGTTTTTGTGATAAATTGGTAAACTAACATGGTATCAGAGCAGAAAGTTCTGAGTTTAAACTCCCGTAATTGTATTTTTTATCCCCATTTAAAATTGTCATCATGTGTTGGGTCTTTAATATATCT